>NC_142929.1:62604389-62624389 GCF_046866305.1 Octopus bimaculoides | reverse complement strand
CTCACTATATATATACATGTACATATATACACACACACACACACACACACACACACACACACACACACACATATATATATATATATATGTGTGTGTGTGTGTGTGTGTGTATATATATATATATGTATATATATGTATGTATATGTATATATATATATATATATATATATATATATATATATATATATATATATATATATATATATATATATATATTGTCAACCAAATCCACTCACAAGACTTTGGTCGGTCCAGGGATATTGTAGAAGACACTTACCCAAAGTGCCATGCACTAAGAACCCGGAACCACATAATTTTAAAAGCAGAGCCTTATGAATAACATTCAGAAAAACACCGGCGCATGCGTGCACACACGCGCGCGCGTTTGTATTCTTATTTCCTTTTTAGTGTCATCACCATCAACATATTTACAATTTATAATTCCACATCACCAATAATTTTCATCGTCACTACCAATACCATAACCAACCTTTAATTATTTATTTATCAATCATCAGTACTTTTATGAGTGTGGTTGTGTATGTATGCATGTGTTCAGGTGCATCTGTCATTGCCATTTCTAAAGGCAAGTCTTTTTTTATCTTTGTCCACAGTTTTTTGACAAAGAACCATGTACCAGATCACTATTTTTGTCGCGGGACGAATGTATCTTTCTCCTCGTGCATAACTGCTATCTCGAACAACATCGTTGCTACCAACTACACTATATTCCTTTACAATCATTTTATTATGTATCTAGTATTGGCATTAATACATTCCACCTTAAACATAGCTAGAAATTTTCCTAATTTGAGACATAATTTTTTGTATCATCATGAACACCACATCATCTTCATCACCAATGTCACCATGCCAATAGATGTGGATGAGAGAAGAACAAAAAAAAGGAAGATGTCGAAACTAACAGATAACACGAACCAATATGAATGGACACAAACATACAGATTACTGACGCTATCGAAGAGAAAGCGAGCAGAACTATCAGAAGAAATTTCGAGAAAGGAATGAGTCTTATGAATACAAGAACGAAGAACAGCTGTTTGATTTGAAAACAATTTCAGACTGAAGATAAAGTGCCCCTGTGATACAACAGCAGTTTGAACAAGTTTATTTTATTCATTTTATTCTTGAATAAATTCAACCCGTTTCTTGTTTCCTGTCATAAAAGTTTTAACATAACTAAACAATGTTATGAACCTTTAAAGAACGAATGAGCATTAATCAGGGAAGCGCTTAAAAGGGTTGTATGGGGGTAATACACACATATATATCCACCTACTTCTCTCTCTTTCTCTTTCTCTCACTCTCTCTCTCTCTCTCTCTCTCTCTCTCTTTCTTTCTCTCTCTCTCTCTCTCTCTCTTTCTCTCATTCACTCACTCCTGCTTGCCCACTAAGAACATTTCTAACAAGACTTCCATCTCGTATGCGTATGCGTATGTGTGTGTGTGTGTGTGTGTGTGTGTGTGTGTGTGTGTGTGTGTGTGTGTGTGTGTGTTTGTGTTTGCATGCCTGTGTCTACGTATCCCAACCATCGCCATTGCGACAATATTTTAAAATTAGCAATCGGTGTTACATCAACTATCTCTCTTGCTCTCTTGCTGGTCACGTGATCTTTTGCTACATGATTCCTAATATTCTATGTATTGCTTTATGTTGAAAAACTGAGACTTTAGCGTCAGTTATAGTTGTAATATGCCAAGATCGATGCCTATAAAGTAATATTGATTTTAACAAGGCTATAAAACTGTTTACCTTGGTGTGTTTCAAGATACAATTGGTCTTCTATATAAATCTTAATGTGCTCATTGCTTGCTCTCTTTTTTAATTCTTTCCTCAAACTCAGAACTATGTGAGCTGTTACTTGCAACCACAGTCAAGAAATACTTAATGTAGCCAGAGGCCTTTATTTCTCGTTCTACAGCTCAGCTGGATTCATGGCATAATTAGTATTCTTTTTTTCTATCTTTCAACAGGTAATAAACCCTATCAGCTAATTGTTTTCCTCTCTTATTAAATTAGCCAATATTAGTGGCATTAAACCCAATGTTGACAAGATCGCAAGGGCGTGGGGAGCTAACAAGTGTCAGAAGTGAGAAAGAACGTAATGACCAAATCATTAGATCACGAGGAAATAAAATGAGGATGCCATTGAACATTTTCATTTCCAGCAATCATTTGAAGTGTATCAAACGTGCATTGTTCGTGATAACATGAATATATGACATCTCACAAAATATAAGATACCTCTGCAGTAACTTCGAAGATGAATGAAGGAACCTTATGAAGAGTCATGATGGATGGAACATTCAGTGAGTATTTACAAGTCTGAAGGCGGCAAACTAGCAGAATCGTTAGCACGCCGAGTAATATACTTATCGGCATTTCGTCCATCTTTACATTTTGAATTCAAATTCCGCCGAGGTCGATTTTGCTTTTCATCCTTTCGAGGTCGATAAAATAAGTACCAGTTGAGCAGTGGAGTCGATGTAATCGACTAGCCTCCTTCTCCGAAATTTCTGGCATTATGCCAAAATTTTAAACCAATATTTACAAGTCTGGTGTGATTCGGGGAAGTGCAGTATTGTGTATTGTGTATGCATGTGTGCATAAATATGATTCGCAAAATTCATCAAGATACCTCTCCCAGTTGTAGCCGTCAAGACCCTAAAGTTTGCCCACTTGACCAGGCGTGTATGATAAAGTCCGTCATATACGAGGCTGAAGTTACAGCTACGCTCCAAGACGAATCAATTACAGATAAGAATTACATCGGGTTATGTGAGAGCAAATTCAAGAGATGCTATGCAAACCACCTATTTTCTTTCCGGCACATCGATAAAAGTAATGCTACTAAGTTGGCTAACCACGTATGGAATCTGAAGAGCAGCTCCGCACCACATATAATTAAGAGGAAAATAGCGGAGAAATCCAAACTATGTGCTAATGGATCTAAGAAATGTAACTTACGCGTAGACGAAGGATTCCATATTCTTCTTAGATCCAGCAATTCCAACACACTACTTAATTCGAGATCTGAAATTTTTAGCAGGTATAGACACATGGACAGATTTTTTTTATTGAATTGGAGGGCACCACCCTTTCCAGATTTAATTGCTGTCGCGCAGACTTTGACATATTTTCTGTTATTTTGTTCTAAACTAGTTGTTTTTAAGGAGCTTTCTTCAATCGGGGAGGTAGAGGATCTTTGTTTTCTTGATTTCGTTTTTCTTTTCTCGTTCCATTTTTTTTTTTTTGTACCCAACCTTCTTCACGTTTTTTCCGCGATTTATTTTTTTTCTAATTTTCTTATTGTTCAGCGTTCTTGTTTTTAAATATATATATATATATATATATATATATATATATATATATATATAACGCATAAACAGAGCCTGAAAGATTGCTTTAAGATACATGGCGTATTTTATAAATATGTCTATTCAATATCATAATAGCATGAAACTCCATTGGGAATTGTGAACTGTATTCTAGATAATAGTGATAATTCCAAATGGATGAAGACTACATACTAGACAAAGTCTTCTAAATTTAAATAGAAGTCTGGCGCGAGAAATGTCATCGTAGAATATAATCGCAACAAGTTTAGATGAGCTGGACACGTCGCCCGGCTCAATCGGTGGACCCTCGCAGTTGTCGAGTGGTAAACAACACAAGCGGAAACGACGACTCCGAAATCCTCCACGACGGTGGAGTTACGATTTTAGGAGGGCGATTAGGACCACGTGGATGAGGAAGGCGCGATCCAGAGAGAAGTGGACAGCGTGCTGTGACCAGCGGTCTCAAATGGATGCCCGACGGACTTGTCGGTTAAGGTGATCAAGATGATATATATATATATATATATATATATACACCCATAGAAGTGGCTGTGGGCTGTGTGGTAAGTAGCTTGTTTACCAACCACATGGTTCCGGACTCAGTCCCATTGCGTGGCACCTCGGGCAAGTGTCTTCTACTTAGCCTCGCGCCGACCAAAGCCTTGTGTGTGGAATTGGTTGAGCGAAACTGAAAAAAGCCCGTCACATATATGTGTGTGTGCGTGTGTGTGTGTGTGTGTGTGTGTGTGTGTGTGTTTGTGTGTCTGTGTTTACCCCCCCCCCCCCAATATCACTTGATATCCGATGCTGGTGTGTTTACGTCCCTGTAACTTGTCGGTTCGGCAAAAGAGACCGATAGAATAAGTACTAGGCTTACAAAGAATAACATTATTTACATTATTTACATTTGACGGATATTTGTCCTCATCTTGTTTGTTGTTAACACGTTTCGGCTGATATACCCTCCAGCCGAAACGTGTTAACAAGCAAGATTAGGACAATGTAAATAATGATGATCCGTCAAATGTAAATAATGTAAAAAATGTACATAATTCCTCATCTCTTGAATATAGAACTTTACAAAAATAAGTCCTGTGGCCGATTTGCTCGACTGAAGGCGCTACTCCAGCATGGCTGCAGTCAAATGACTAAAAGCAGTAAAAGAATAAAAGAATGTGTGTAGATAGATAGATAGATAGATAGATAGATAGATAGATAGATAGATAGATAGATAAATGCATACATACATACATCCACGCATACATACATACATACATACATACATACATACATACATACATACATACATACATACATACATACAGATGAAGTACGTGTGGGCGAACGTATATGAAATGTTACAAGTTTAAATTACATGGACACTTTTGACGCTGGGAAGAGTGTTCATATAATTCAAATTGTTTTTTCTTATGCATTCGGTAACACGAACCTACTTAATGTATACAGACACGATGCACAACACTACACTTACTGAAAACCAAAGGAACAAGTGTAACAGCCGTGAAGAATTACTCTCCTTTTAGTCAATGGTGCGACGACGTTCGTTTTGCGTCTATGAAGGGATTTTCTTTCAGACAAAAACCACAGCAACATGCCTTTTTTGTGAAGTTATGTATATTTCATCCAATTAGTAAATGTAAATGGAGTGAAACCCCCAAAACAAATTTCTTTCAGACAAAAACCACAGCAACATGCCTTTTTTGTGAAGTTATGTATATTTCATCCAATTAGTAAATGTAAATGGAGTGAAACCCCCAAAACAAATTTCTTTCAGACAAAAACCACAGCAACATGCCTTTTTTGTGAAGTTATGTATATTTCATCCAATTAGTAAATGTAAATGGAGTGAAACCCCCAAAACAAATTTATGCTTACGTATCTCTCTTTACATCCATTTCTACCTGTATACTCTTTTTAGTCTTTTGCTAGTTTCAATAACTGGACTGCCCCCGCCCCATGCTGGGGCGACTCTTTGAAAAAATTTAATCAATTAAATCCACCACTGTACTTTTTTTTCAGTGGGGTAATTCATTCTGTCGGTCTTTAAAGTGACGGGGACACAAACCAGCACTGGTTGTCAAGCAATGTTAAAATAAAGACTGGATTGCAGAGGGGGGGATACGACTCACACACTTTCACACACACACACACACACACATACACACTCACAGGTACACACTCATACACACATACACACACGCACGCGCACGCATACACACGCACACACATACACACACACACACGTGCACGCTTGCGTCGGATCTCCACACTCGTAAGACATTGGTCGGCACAGTCCTGAAGTACTAGGTCGTAAGACTCAGCCTATAACGCGATAATAATTCTGCCAGCTCACCGCTTTTGTCTTCTTAATGGTAAGTACCTTAGCAAAGGCACTGTTCTTTTCTCGTTGGTCGAACGGTAACAATATTCAAGGAGCAAACCAATGAGAGAACATCTAGGAAAGCCAGCATTCAAATATCTCTCTCTCTCTCTCTCCTTCTTTATATCTATCTCTCTCCTTCTTTATATCTATCTATCTCCCTCTCTTTCTTTCTCAGATACTACATCTAACATCCCTACCAATACGAAGGACACATCAGAAGTTTTTTTGTTTTTTTTTATAGTCGTAGATGCATTTATATCCAAATATCAAATAAGACGGTCACGGATAAAACACAATCGACCATTGGTCTGCTGGATCAGAAATAACCTGGAACTAAGCAACAACACATCTGAACTACGTCAAAAATCGAATTGGTTTATTGGCAAAGATACCCTGAGCAATGAATTAAAGTAGTGGAGAGGCTTGGTGCTCCTTTAAAATCCCTAATTTGCAATACCTATCCCTTTGATAAGTCCCCCTGTACGGAGTGCAAATGTGTTGCATGTAGGATGAACCCACGGGTTAACTGTAAGATTAGGAATGTAGTGTATAAGCTTACGATGTACTGAGGGACGGTGCAGAAACATGGCAACTACCTACATAGGAGAGACTGTACGTATAGGTGAACATTGGCGAGAGCTCAAAGAAGGAAAAAGCTTGTCAGCTTGTCAATGCTCTACCAACATGCTCAGGCAGGATATGGAGGCTCGATTAATAACATAGAGGTTAAAGTACTATCGACACATAAAACTGACACGACACTTAGATTGCAGAAGCTATACACATAACAGTAGACAGACCGAACCTCAATAGAAAACATGAATGAAACAGTAACACATCACCACACCACATTACTAAAAACAGTAGGGATGTGAAGAGAGAGGAAAAAGAAAAAAATACCGTAAATAATACGCAGATACACACAGAGTAATACAAACACAATAGACACATATGCACTTAACTGTGATGCGTATGAGAAAGAGAGATATATGCATAAAAAATAGATAGATAAATAAATAAATAAATAAGTAAATAAATATATAAATAGATAAACGAATATATAAATATATCTGCCACATAAACGTAAGACAGAGATAGATAAAATAAATAAATAAATAAAACTATATAAAGGCCATGGATACATACGAAGCGAACCCATGCACACACACAAACACACACACATGAAACCTCATGGACGGCCATATGCTGTCAGCAACACAACTAACACGGTCAGCAGCAGCAGAGGTGCCGAAGACGGCAATAACAACAACTACAACGATGGCAACACCGTGGACGAACACAGATACACAAAGGAATTACAGGAACTGTACCTTTCTCTTTTTTCTCGGGTCTTAGGACAGCAGCAGCACAATGGGGTAAAAGGCTGGGGCTGAGGGGAAGGCCACACTGCTGCTAAAAACTATGAAACACACAAGCATACATACACACATACATACATACATACATATATACATACATACATACACGCGCGCACACACAACCACACACACACACACACACACACATACACACACAAACGCATAAAGATACACATCTTAGAAGACAGAATGGAGTGAATACAGCAAGAACACACACAGAAACGAAAAGTGTCGCTGAAGAGGTCACAGATGTGTGACGAAAAATTTCCAGACAATGGACAAGCGTTAAAATAATAAAATAACAGTAATAAACGAGTGAAGAAAAACATATATAGTGCGTGTGTTTATTTGGCAAAAAAAAATAATAATAAATAAAATGACCGTCCCAAAGTACAGCAATATATATACATACATATATAATACACATACACACACACAAACATATACAGATATATACAGACACACACATATGTGTATGCGTGAGTGTGTGTGTGTGTGTGTGTGTGTGTGTGTATGCGCGCGCGTGTGTAGGTGTTTAGGCGCAGGTGTAACTGCGTGTTAAGAAGTCTGTTTCTCAACCACATGGTTCCGAGTTTAGTTCCACTGCGTAGCACCTTGGGCAACAGACCGACCAAAGCCTACTGAGTGGATTTGGTTGAAGGAAACTGAAAGAAACTAGTTGTGGGGGGGGGGGGGGTCTTTAAGTCCGTGTTTGTCCCGCGCCACCGCTTGACAACCGGTGTTGGTATGTTCACGTCCCCGTATCTTAACGGGTCAGTGAAAAAGTCCGATAAAATAAGTACTAGGATTTTTTTTTTTTAATTACATCCTGGAGTCGATTTGTTTGACTAAAATTCTTCAAGGCAATGTTCCAGCATGGTCGCAGTCTAATAGCTGAAACAAATGAAAAATACACGCTCACACATACACACACATTCACACACATACACACACACATTCACACACATACACACACATACACACATATACAGACGTGTATGTGCGATATTTTTCTTTCTTTTATAATTTCAGTTGACCTGGACAACGCCAGTCTAGAGAACCATTTTTAATGGGTTTATTTTAGTCATTTATATGGACACTACTACCTTGTCAGGTACTATTTTATCGATCTCTCGACAATGGAAAGGCAAGCCGACTGTTTGATATAAAGGAAGCTATATATCAGTCGGACATGTATACTTCAAGTTGTTGGTCTTTGATGTGCGATTTTTACTCCCTCCATACTCATATAAACACACATGCGTATCTATACAACTATTTGTGTATGTATGTGTGTGTGTGTGTGTGCGCGCGTCTGTATGACTGTGTGCTTATGTGCTTATATACACATACACACCCATACGCACGCACGCACACACATATGTATGTATGTGTGTACGTATGCCTGCATGCAGGCAAGCATGCATGTATGTATGTACGTATGTATGTATGCATGTGTGTATGTGTGTATGTATGTATGTGTGTGTGTGTGTGTGTGTGTGTGTGTGTGTGTGTGTGTGTATTTCTGCATGTATGTATGTATATGTAAAGCGAAATACCAGGCTCATCAGAACATCTGATAGAATGCTTTGTGGTGATTGTCCTGGGTTTCTTTCTGTACTGTGAAAGCAAATTCTCTGCCTTTCATCCTTTCGGTATCGATAAATAAAGTATCAATCAAGTTTGGGGTTAGATTCCTCTCTCGCTTTCTCTTTCCTCTTCTTTCTTTTTCTCTCATATCTTCTCTCTCCCCCTCTCTCCCTCTCTTTTTCTCTCCTAGATTTGGCTACGTATAAATTTTATGTAAAAATATACAGCAATTACATAATGGCGGAAAAAGGAAAGAATTTTGAATGGAAATGCTAGAATCAACATAGAAAACTATATGAAATAAAAAGGATTTTTTAAAATCTTGTAAAGATTACATCAGAAATTAAACTCATCAAATAAATCATTTTCTCACTGCCAAGTGAAGATTATCTTAGATTTTCTGTTCAGCATATTAAATATGTGCATTACGATATTAAATTTTCCAACAAATATAAAGGATATTGTAAAACCATTTATATAAAGAGACCCATTTATATAAAAAGACCAAGTGACTAGATTATTTTAATATTTTCAATATTTTATCCTTTAGACTTCAGGCATATAGGGAAAGTGATGTTACATTAAGTTTCTCTGGTTATCTGAAAGAGTAGGTACATTGAATGTTTTAATTTTTTAGATTTTTCCATTAGAATTTTATTTCACTTTTTTTTCTTAATTCTCCGCTATCTTTACAAGAGAAACTGTATCGCGATATACTAAGACCTTGTTAATGTACTTACTATTGCTTTCTAATTTTTGCAAAAGCCCAGCGTGTTTGGGGGAGGAGGTAAGTAAATAACATCGACTCCATTTTTCAAAGTCGACCTCGGCAGAATTCGAACTCTGAACGTAAAGATGGATAAAATGCTGCTAAGCATTTTACCCGGAGTGCTAACGATTCTGCCATCTCACTGTCTCTAAGGTACTTATCGTTAAGAAGACAAAGCAAGGCAGTCAACTGGCAGAAATGATGCTGCTCTGAACAAAATTCTTCGCGGTGTTTCTTCCATCAGGTTTACGTTATGAGTTCAAATTTCCCCGATGTCGATTTTGCCTTTCATCCTTTCGAGTTCGATAAAATAACTACCAGATCAGCATTGTGATCGATGTAATCGACTACATCCTCCACCCACATAATTTCAAGTTTCACGCTTTTGGTAGAAAGAATTAAGAAGGCAAAGTGTAATACTATTGTAATGACAATGAAGTAAACACTTTTGCGTATGTATTGTTAGACTTCTCCAATTCATTTTCATTATAGAAATAACTGTGATTTCGGTAGACCAGCATCTGATCTTTACATTACTTTTATTAAAGATTGTCTGATATTTATGATTTATTGGAAAGTAATTCTTGTATTAAATTTAGAGAAGTTTTTACATTATTGAGAATGACATTCAAGCTGAAATATGGATCGCACTCTATAATATTTATAACCGATTTAACTATATATTTATTTATTGTACGTCTACTGCTAGTTTTCTCTTCTTCATTACAGACTTGCATTTATTTTAAACCTTATTCAAAATTAATCTTTATAATACGGTTTCCTGTTGCCCTCGTACTAGCTGCTTGATAAGTAGAAACGCAAAATTTTCAATAGCAAAGAAAGGAAGCCTCAGTTCCATATGTAATGTGTGGGTGGGGAGTTTAAATGCGTGAGGGTGTATGTATGCATGTACATATTTCTTTATTCGTAAGAAACCAGTCAGTTGTTTGACCTTTCATTATCAAAGATATCCATCATTTTTGTGTCTTTCCTATTGATTTCAGAAAGTGACTAAATAAAAGTTTTAGCATTCATTGTTTTCACATGAACACTGGGAGTGTAAACTAAAATAGCTGCATCCTAGGAATAGAAACTGGGCCACACCACCGAGCTAGACACTTAATATCTATTCTATATAACTTCTTATAACCACACAAGCATGTGTGAGTGTAACACAGATGTACGCACACAAACACAGATAGATACATAAATAGTTAAACATACAGACAGACAGACAGACAGATAGATAGATAGATAGATATGTCTTATATCGATTGGTAAATATGTGCATATGCAAATATGGACGAGCAAAAACATGAACGCACGTACATCAATTATCGTTTTTAAATATCCAAATATATATAAAGTTTTAACAGACACATATACACATTAAATGAAGTGATGCACATGTACACACATATTTATGCATTCAACATGCATGAAATGTATAGATATAAGAATAGATAAATAAAAATGCAAGTGCCTGAAATAATTATTACCTAATATATAAACTGTTATGCATTTACATATATGTAAACAGACAGACAGACAAACAGACAGACAGACAGACAGACAGACAGACAGACAGACAGATACACAGATAGATAGATAGATAGATAGATAGATAGATAGATAGATAGATAGATAGATAGATACTCGTGTAGAAATGTACACAAGAATTCGTGTTTAATATTTAATTAAACATATTCAAATAATTTCTATTACGGTGATAATTATGTGTAAATATCGTAAATGTTCCAATTTATCTCAATTCCTTTTAATCCCTATCTTCTTGATTCTTATCCTTTCCTTTCATCCTTTCTTCCCTTCTTTTCGTAAGTATCATTAATTCTTCTCTTGTCTTGCCTCCAACATGATTTGATCACATTTCTTCTTCATCACTTCAAAGCTTATTAATTTAATATTTTCAAATTTAATTTGGAAGCAAAAACAAAAAAAAAAACAACTCCATGAGATAAAAGATGGAAAATCGAATGCAAAAGAAAGTCAACGAAACAAGTAAGAAAATAGATGATGCAAAGGTGTGAAAATACAGTTAAAATTAGGAATGAAGGAATTAAAAAATATGGAAATTATACGGGAATCCAAACAGAATGCAAAGGAAAATATGCAAGCGTTCTCGCAGAACGTCATATGACTATTCGTGGAAATGGAGTATTTGGTACTCATAGCATTCAAACATCAAATCGTTCGGAAAAGTTAAGACTTCATAACAGTACTAGCCCTTTTGTCTACACACACACACACCAACACACAGACACAGACACACACACACACACACACACACACACACACACACATATATATATATATATATATATATATATATACAGGGTGGGGAAGCAAAATTTATAATATTTGGAGGCAGGGATTGAAATACAGTGTATGACCAATTAGTTTATTGAAAGTCATGAGAATTTATTTGTCACAAGAAAATTTACATAATAGAAAATGTTATTATTCTATGTGTCCTCCTTCTTTCTCAATAACTGCTTTCACACGCTTCCTGAAACTTGCACAAATGTTCCTCAAATATTCAGGAGACAACTTCTCCCGTTCTTCTTTAATAGTATCTTTTAGAGAGTCGACATTGCTGTGTGATGTTCTATTGGTAACATGTTCTAAAATGTCCAAAATAGCATAATCCAGAGGGTTTAGATCTGGGCTAGAAGGCGGCCATAAACATGATTCCAAAAAATTGCTAAAGTTCGATTTGTAGAAATCTTGTATTTTTCTAGCTGTGTGGGTTGGAGCACCATCCTGTGTCCATACATAATTACCATCTGGGTAGTTTGCTTTAATCCATGGCAATACCTGGTATCTCAGAGTCTTGTAGTAAGTATTAACATTGATCTTTTTATCAGCTTTGTAGAATTTTATAGGCATTTTCTTTCCATCGGAAGCCACAACACCAAAAGCCATAACTTGGGCAGGATGTTTTGTTTTGAATGTCCCCTTAACCTCAGCTGTTGATTTTGCAATAAATCTGTCATTTCTGCAGTTCAGAACAGCATCGACATTGAAGATCTTTATATCTGAAAAGATCGTTACAATGGAAGACTTTTTCTTGAACCATGTAATAATTTTCTTGCACCTTTCCAATCTCTTTTCCTTCATAGCCGTTGTCAACAAGTGTTTTGGAAATTAGATTGAAAGATATTTAATTAAGAACAAAAGATCAGATAATACAGTTCTATATACCCACAGGCATATGGAGTAGTGGTTAAGAGCGCGGGCTACTAACCCCAAGATTCCGAATTTGAGTCCAGGCAGTGACCTGAATAATAATAATAATAATAATAATAATAATAATAATAATAATAATAATAATAATAATAATAATAATAACAACAACAACATCGGAAAAATACCTTAGGTTCGAAATTCCACCAGGACACCTGATGAAGGCTAGGTAGTACATCAACCGAAACGTTGGGCAAACAAGATGACAAATATCTGTCAAATATAAATAATGTAAATAAAAGATCAGATTTTTTTTTAAAGGTGAGTGGTAGCATCAGAACGGAATTCTAAAATATATTAAAGAAAAGTAAGAAAGAAAAACCACTTCATGGCCAATAATGGATCGATAGAAATGGATTAAGACAGAGTGAAAGGTAATAATAGCTGGAGGTGTAGAAGCAATGTTTTATCACAAATAATTATTTTCTTAGGCCCTTAACTCCTTACGGAGCATAAGTCATCGACGACTTTGCTCCACTGTTCTTGATTCTGGACTGTCTTTTCTGCTTCCTTCCAGTCAGATACCTGCTTTTTCAACTTTGACTCAGTATCCTGCCACCACCTATTTTTAGAGCATCCTTTCTTCTGCTTTTCTTGTGGATTCCAGATCAGGGTCTGGTGTGAGTGCTTCGATAATTATGTTGTTTTTTTTTGAGGTAGGGATGTTGGCCCTACACAAACCCCATTTTCCCATTTTTATTCTTGGGAAGAGGTAGTCCATATTAGCTTGGCCTCTACCCTTTGACCTGTCCGGCATAGTAGACCTTACCAGGAGCTAGCACTCCGCTGGTAGGCCCTCAGGGTTATTGAGGCACAGAAGGTACCACACCGCAACAAGGACAAAACCTTGTGGTATTGTCACAAATAATAACATAGGCAAAATACATAAAACACTAATATCAATTACAGACTATGAAACCAATACAATATAACAGATCATGTGATTTCCAGTTGTCCATTTCTTCTCGGCAATGATTAATTATAGTTACTGAACTGAAGACGATAATAAAAATGTACACACGGCACCGTTGAGATTCTAATGATGATGTACATGTCACTTACCATCATACACTGGAAAATATACAGACACTTCCCACATGAAAATGGATAAGAAGTGGTGTAAACATGTAGCAAACATGATACATATCAATGATATGTATCATGACCACATTTATCTGGGACAAACGTGTCCAGACTGACAAAGTGATCGGTGTATACTGGACAAATATAATTATCAAGCATTGGAACAAATATGATTTTGATTTAACAGATACCTCAACCTCTTCTAATCAAAACATTGCTCTGAAGAACATGAAGAAACTGTCAAAGTACAACGATTTTGAAATAGAAAATAACTTGTGTAGAATGTGGGCTGTATCTGGAAGGAACAGTTCTTTCAGTGTTTAACGTTGTGAGCCCTGCAATAGTTTTTTTTTTTAATATTTTGTTCCTTTATTTTTATCGTTCATGGTACTGCTAAATTCTAAAAAGCCTTTTCCCTAGCGCCCACTGCCATCGTCCACCTTAGTAAATGACCTATACATCATCATTAGAATCTCAACGGTGCTGTGTGTACATCTTTATTATCATCTTCAATTCTATAACTCTAATTAATTAATAACATACGTCGATCAGAAGAAAGCATTACCAAAATGGCTAATGTGATTATAATCTGATCCTTGCAACTACGGGTGACAACCTTTCTATAAAGAAGACTTTACTTTCATGAGGACGTGGCGAGATATTGTGAGTACAGCTTGGAGCAGATAATATTGTTGCTGATATTGGAGTGGGCACACGGTCGCTTTAGCTGTAGGTACACATGCTTAAGAAGCATAATTGCTTTCAGATATCACATTAGGTTTGGCTACAGGCAAACATTGGCCTGTTAGAAATGAAGACATTGCAATAACAAACCGTAAGTTGTATCAGCAAAATGAGACTGAGTCTTCCCTCCAACAAGGAAATACTCAATTGCGGCAATGTACTTTCCTACAATAACGCATTGAAAAGGAAAAATAGTTTTAATGAAAAATTAGAAAACGAGGAATAAGCACCAAGGAAAGATATATCTGGCTTATTCTCTCTTTTATCATAAACGTAGCATCTAATATGAGGCAAAAAAATTTCTGATAATGGTAAAAAAAAAAAAGCACTTTTCTATCAGCCATAAATATCCTAAACTCTTTGGTAAAAACAATGTAAAAGTTAGCTGCAGACTCTTGCAAAATATCGCAACCGGAATATTACATTTTAACCAAATAGACCTAGAATACATCAAGCCAATTAGCACAATGCAATTACAGCAACACCATACCCTATCCACTCAATGGCAAATGCCTCAGAAAAGGTGCTAGTGTATAGAACAAAAATAACATTAGAGATGGTATCGAAAAGAACTTTGTATGATACAGTTAAAAGCAAACCTACACAACATATTCACTCCTTCAGATAGAGATAAGATAAATTCCACCTTCCTATATCAGTTCATTGAAAAACTGGCGAAGAATTGACTTGATATCTCACATTAACTTTCTTTAAAGTCGAGAACACAATATTACACTTTAACAGACACAATCTGTGTCTGACTGAGAGATATTTTTACTTCAAAATAACGAACAAATGTTCGAAAAACTATGTTTGCGTGCGCATGCGCGTGCGTGTGTGTGTGTGTGTTAATAAATGCCGATTGAAATAAGACATTTAATTAAATATGGTGTACAAATACACAACGACCCTCACAAGCCTCTTACCACAACATTCTGGTATTCTCAAAGGGCCCACAACCACATCCTGTACTGTACTTAGTAGCGGATGCGAGGTAAATGAAAATTAGTTGCTTGACCATTACTACAATGTAATCCTACATTGCAACGTTCCCAAATCTATCCATCATTAACAATGCTAGCTGACAAAACCTGACGGTGACATGATTCAGCCTAACACCTACCATGTCAATCATCATTGTTGCATGCCTAGATAAAGACATAAAAACGAGGGAATAAAAATTGCGACGGAGGGAAAATATATCCAGATTTATCTCAGCTTATATTAGCATCAACTATTGATCAATTGAGTAAAAAGAATATTGTTGGGAAAATTAACCAGAAAGCAAGTTGTACGCTCAGCAAAACGGGTTCCACACAGGTGTGTTCTTCACAAGGCGGAGATATAGTATATCTGGAACAATGGATCTGAAACTTTTACTAATCGCTCGTTCGACTGCTTGTGTGTTATAGACCTGTTCGATTAAGGTTAGCAATATCAACCACAACTTTCTCGACTACCAAGCCATTCGCTTCTATTGGTAGAAGAAAAAACACTCAGGTTTCATGACTTCTCTGGTTCCAAAACTTTTTCATTCTTCACTCATAGAACCATGTCACGAAAAGTCATGTCATAATCTTTCCGAAAAGAAAAGATTAGAATCATCTGTTGAAATGGTTATAGAAGGAAATAAAGGAAGCATAAAATCCAAAGGAGTAAACAAGAAAAGCGCTTTTTCTGGAATCCAAGTGGAAAAAATTAAGCATGCATGAGTGGCTTCGTTAGGATGAGCAATAATTGTTTTTACAAGATGTGGAAAATGAAGACATTTAAATAAAAGCGATAGCGTTTGATTTTTACCCAGACTAGATTGTTGACGGGCTTGCATACACCTATCATTTTAGACAAACTTTAGTGACTCCTTTAGCAATGACATTAGGGAACTGATAAGCTGTACCTAACAGAAGTAATAAAGAGCATTAACAATGTTCCTCAACGTAAGGTAGATATATTTTCCTTGCTATTGTTTAGTTCAGAATGTTAATCTTAGTAATTATATGCTCGAATAGCTGAGGATTAAGTTCGTGTTATTGATAAGAAATACTTCTGAAGGACTCAACAGCCTCTAGAGCATATGTAATTGCACTGCTTGTCACAAAGATCTACTCAGTAGAAAGGAAATTAGCTTGCTGCACACAATTTAAAGTAGTGACGCATTTCAACTATGTGGTGTTGATTAGAAAGGCCAGGTTAGGTAAGACTTGTATGAGAAAGCGTGGGTATTGAAAAATTAATGTACTCGTCTTCCCACTAAATGTGTTTGGTGATCAAGTTACCACTTACATTATAAAAGAAAATTAATTGGCTAGCAGTGACCTTCGTAAGATTGTTTAAAATAGGAAATGGAGTGTTATTAACAAAACTAACGTAAAATATTAACTTAAAAGTTAGAACAACCGAAATAAAACTAGCCAGAACTGCAAGATAAAAGTTTTTCTTTGCAAAGTATGAAAATGATATAAGATACTGATCCTTCCCGAGTCCCATTGGCTTATAGAGCCGGTTTTGCGATTTTCGAGGCGTATATATTCAACCACTGGACAGGACGCTGGTCCGTTGTAGGTTTACTCATCTTTGTCAACTGAGTGAACTGGTGCAACATGAAACAAAAAGTATGTTTTTGATCAAGAAAGCATCGCCCAGCCGTGAAATCGAGATCACAACCTTATGATCATGAGTACTATACCTCTAACCACTAAGCCATTCGCTTCGACGGGATATCACAAATTATATTTGTAGATATATATTTGAAAAATTATATTTGTGAATTTAGCTTCTTCATGTGGGGGTTTAAAGCAATCGAGAAAAATTATAGTATCAACGGCTCCATAAGTTCCCGAAAAAGCTCAGAGGATTTTGTGATCTAATGACTCAAATTATAAAGGCCGCTCCTAAAATATATTTTAGATTTAGAGAGTTACCTTAGTTGTCAGCTATTATTATCAGAAGAGATAAGGTGGCGAGCTGGCAGAATCATTAGCACAGCGGTGTGAGTTCAAATTCCACCGAAGTCGACTTTGTATTTCATCTTTTAGGGGTCGGTGAAATAAATTGCTGGCTTTATGCCAAAATTTGAAATTATTATTATCAGTAGAGATACTTCTATGCTCGTTCGATCTGCTAGAAACAGTAACTAAATTTTTCTCAAGTCCTAACCTGGCGTCTTCAAAGTGAACACTTGAAGAATGTGGTGCTATCGACACTACATACACTGGTCATAGATGGGAAACCGACAATAATTAATGTTGTGGGGCAAAGATGTGGAGTGGCATGATAAAGAGATTCAATATGAGGCGATAAGTTATGGTGTTATAAGAGAGGAAGAAAAATAAATCTCGCAGCTTTCATGGTCTTCCTAACGAAATCGATAAAGACTTGTGTATAAGAGCTAATGGAGGAACAGGAGCATCCAACACAAATGTGATCGATCGTTTTTACTTATATTTCTACATTGTTTGTTTAAATTGTGCCAGATTTGCCTTTGTCTTTCATTCTTCTGGTGGTGTTGGTCAATAATATAAGTACCAATAGGGTACAATGATGGACTGAGTCAGTTATATATCTGCCCCTAAATGCGTGGCACTGTGCCAATGTTACAAATAGTTATTATCAATCCTAGATCGAAATTTCTCGTAGTATTTAGTCATCTTTTACTTTTCGAGTTCAAATCCCTTCGAAGTCAATTTTGTCTTTCATCCTAACTATGTCGATAGAATAACTATGTCAATAGAATAAATACATAATAGGGAGTCAACTGAATAGAATAAATAAATAATCAACTGGTAGAATAAATAATGTGTTACTATTATTAACAGTAAGACGAGGGCAGGATGAATGTAGCAGTTGGTTGCAATAAATAGTATTACATCTTGTTAAGTAGCTTCTATTCAAATGGCTTCATAGTGTTGTTGTGGCTCATAAAGACAACCATCACTAATCTCTCGACTAGTTAAATATGGTAAGCTATAGGAAATCATACTACATTGATAATGTGAATTGTTTTGAATATTCCAAAATTGTTTATAAGTCTGGATAGCAAATAAAACTAGACAGACAGGCTCATTTAAATCCATACAAGTTTAGAAAAATTGATGTTTTTCTTTTGAAGGCCAATAGGTTTCCGAATGTATAAATAGATTTTCTGCATAGTATATATGTAAATATATGCATATGAATTTTAGAAAATAACTGTTTGCAATTTTATTTTGCTTTTTTAATTTGTGCTGTCGAGCAAAAAGATAATTTGCGAATACTTTCCAGAGGAAAGAGACAAACATTTGTAATATTGTTATAGAAAATAATAATTATTATTAACGCGGTGAGTAACAGAATTAGACAAATTGATTTCTGATATTTAATTGTATCCTTGTACTTTCTGCGTTCAAATCCCACTGTAGCCCTCGTTTTCTTTCATCATTTCAGTTTCGATAAAATGAATACCAGTCAAGTGTATTTGACTAGAGTCGGTGTAATACACTAAGCCCAACTCCATATACAATACAGTCCTTTGGCTATTTTCAAAATAATTTTTAGGCGTGGATGGCAAAATCGGTAGGATATAAGCAAAGTGTAGGGAGGCATTTAAACTACATCTTAAGTTTAAACCTTGCCGAGAGTCAACTTTACTTTTCATCTTTCACGGGCACATAAAATAATGTACAAATCTGGTATCAACATTATCAACTAGATTCTTCTTCTCAAAGCCTTGTATAGATACTGTTATATTGCATAGTATAGCCTTGTATAGAAATTGTTATTATTTTTGTTATTTTTGCTCTTAAGGCAGCGAGTTGGAAGAATCGTTAGTACGCCGGGCAAAATGCTTACTGGCATTTCGTCTGTCCTTAACTTCTGAGTTCAAATTTCGCAAGGATTGACTTAGCTTTCCATCCTTTCGAGATCGAGAAAGTAAGTACCAGTAGAGCAGTTGAGTCGACTTACCCCTCCTCCGAAATTGCTGGCCTTGTGCCAAAATGTGAAATTATTATTATTATTATTATCATTAAGGCGGTGAGCTGGCAGAATCGTTAGCACGCCGGGAGAAATGCTTAGCGATTTGTCGCTACGTTCTGAGTTCAAATTCCGCCGAAGTCGACTTTGCCTTTCAGGGTCGATGAAATAAGTACCAGTCAAGTGCTAGGGTCGATGTAATCGACTAGTCCCCTCCCCCGTATTTCAGGCCTTGTGCCTATAGTAGAAAGGGTTATTATTAATATCATTATTATTATAACAAAGTTCCTTCTTGAGATTTGTTAACAGCATCTCTTCTCTGTTACCAAGAAATTTATAAACAATACCTGCTGAATAAGAGCCTACCCATTCTGCAATTCTTATGTTCCTTTGTTAGTTGAACAGGTGTTTTTGTTGTTTTCACTATTATCATACATTTATACATACTAAGAACCTT
>NC_142929.1:62581889-62601889 GCF_046866305.1 Octopus bimaculoides | reverse complement strand
GAAGTAGAGAAGTAGGTAGATAGCGTCATTGAGGAAGCTAGAATGAATAGAATTAAAATTTTACTATTAACCGATAACATTGTAGCGTCTGTGACCTCAGAATATATTCCACGAGTAAGGCAGACATAATGCCCTAATGCAGACTACTTAGGCAATCGATCGTAGAAATATCAGTCAGAGACGGTGATTTTAATATTGGTTTCAAATTTTGGCACAAAGCCAGCAAGTTCAGGGAAGGATGTAAATCGATTATATTGACTCCAGTCTTCAACAGGTATTTCTTTTATCGATTCCGAAAATATGAAAGGCAAAGTCGACTTCGGTAGAATTTAAACTCAGAACGTAAACGGCAATTTTAATATTGGTTTCAAATTTTGGCACGAAGCTAGCAACTTCGATGGAGAGTGTAAGTTGATTATATCGACCCCAGGGATCAACTGGTACTTTATTTTATCAACCCTGAAAGGATGAAAGGCAAAGTTGACCTTGGTGGAATTTGAAATCATAAGGTAAAGACGGACGAAATGCCGCTAAGCATTTTGGTCGGCGTGCGAACGATTCTACCAGCTCCCCGCCTTACTGGTGATTTTGATATTAATATATATCAGGGAACTCTAGGACAGATATAAAGAAATCCATAAAGCTTTGATCAAAACTCCTTGATTTCTATCATACAAACGACCCCAAACATTTCAACTGCAACTTCGACAATCCAACCAGTCAACAACTCATATGAGAATGAAAGTTAGATTGACTTTGCATTCACTAGACTATAGTTGCAGCAGATGATTGCGGACAACTAACTCATTTCCTGTACCACGAAGCATAGATTAGTGGTGAGTAATATTAATATTGAAGGATAAGGTTGCGAGCTGGCAGAATCGTTAGCACGCCGGGCAAAATGCTGAGCGGCATTTCGTCGGTCTTTACGTTCTGAGTTCAGATTCTGCCAGATTACGTTCTCAGTTCAGATTCCCCAGGACCAATAACTGTTAAAATTGAGCTGCACTCTTCAAAGCTTGCACTAAGAATAAGTTCAAGGTAAAATTACTACCTGCTTTTATAGCAAGTTGATACGGGTAGTTTATCCCGCCCTTACTCCGACTTTTATTTCATGCAGTTGAAATAAACCGCCTTATTTATGAGATGACCCAATATATATATATATATATATATATATATATATATATATATATACCTACAATGGGCTTTTTTCAGTTTCCGTCTACCAAATCCACTCACAAGGCATTAGTCGACCCGAGGCTATAGTGGAAGACACTTGCCCTAGGTGCCACGCAGTGGGAGTGAACCCGGAGCTATGCAGTTGGGAAGCAAGCTTTTTACCACACAGCCACGCTTGGTTTTAAATTTTGGCACATGGTCAGCAATTTTAAGGGATGGAGTAGTCGATTAGATCGACCTCAGTACTTGACTGGTACTTATTTCATCGATCCCGAAAGGATGAAAGGCGAAGTCGAGCCCGGCGTCATTTGAAATCGGAACGTAAAGTCAGAAGGAATGTTGCTGAGTAATTTTGTTCAGCGCGGTAACGATTCAGCGATCCTGCCAGCTCGCCGTGTAAATGCTTCATGGTGGCTAAACATGATGATTATATATGTTGGAGAAATACAAGAGGAGGAGAGAAATGAAGCAAATATAATCTCCCAATACCCGTCACTCATTATGTACTGCAACCGTCTTTCCTGCTTACTTCAGCTGTTCTATAGGTATGCTTCTGTTGCATCTTTGGGGCCAGTTAACCTTTTTGTAGCCTTCTATTTAATAGTATACACTTTATCGGGAAGATATTTGGAACCTAACCTTAGCACTAGGTTCTTATATAAAATTATGATGGAAGGTTTAAATTTAGATATGATTTTAAAATGAGATTTTTTGTATCATAGATAGAGAGGTGGGCTATATCAGGTAGATTAATTTGGAAAAGGTTAAAGTACGGTACTTATGATTGGGAAAGTTTTGGGGAAGGTATGGAAAGAAGCGGTTAGGTCAGATCTTAAGTAATTAGGTCTCACAGATAAGATTGCAAGATTAAAATGAGGGACTCCAAACTGTACAACACACCTAAACAGTCCATTCTAGCAGGTGGTGGGGGGGTAATAATATTAAAACAACGGACGACAGCTACGACGAAGATGATGACGATGACAATGATGACGATAACGATGACAACAACGATGGTGATGATGATATACAACAGAATAGCAGGAGACTCGCGGCAAACAGCTTTAAGAGTAATGCACTTATCACCTTATTTAGATAACATTTCAACTGAATATACTTTTGGGGATTAAATATATTTATTAACATTATTAAATCCATGCTAGATTATGCCACACAATCTTTCCTTTCCTTTATTTTATAAATCTAACATATTACAGCTGTGATGTAATAAATCAATAATCGCTGATTCAGTGGTAATTAGAGAGAAATAACAGGTACGACAAACCTAGCTCCAATTTCTTCTTGTGTTTCATTGTTTCGCGCATTGCTTTTGTTTCTTCGTGTGTTTCATGTTGTTTCCTTATAAGTTGCTTCTTCTTTCTGCAATTCGAAATCCAACAATTTCCCCATGGCTGAGAATTTCTTCGTTTATTTGTCTTGCAATAATTACCTGTTGTATATTTGAAAAGAGTTGATTTCACTTCTTTTCAATTACTGCGCTCTTACCCTTTTACTTTCTTGTTCTTCGCCATCTCTTCCTCTTTCACACATCCTCCCATCCTTTCTTATATTTCACTGTCTGCTCGCCTGACTGCCTATTTCGCTTGCTGGCTGGCTGCTGGCTATTTCTCTCCCTTCCACTTCTTGAACACAATTACTGCCTTTTCCTTCCGTCTTCAAATACCTTGACAGAGAAGGAAATTGTAGCATCTATGATGTCGCTAACCAGCTGTCTTCTAGTCCCACTGAATTCAATTATGATTATGCCGTTCATTCGACTAGAAGTTATGCTACTGGGACTGTCTCAGATGACGAGTTTGCTTTCAGTTAATCGCTAACTGGCTTCTCTTTTCACATCTCATTGGTTATGCTTAACCAATCATGCTCGGACGCATATGAGAATCGAACCCTAGAGCCTTTTCTTCGATCGAACAAATTATAAATAGTGGTAGATCTTTCGATCACTGTGAAGCTAAATCCTTTTCTCGCGTCCTCTCAATCTTCTATACGCTATTCATCACTTCTCCTCTCCTTCACTTATCTTTATCCACACACACACACACACACACACACACACACACACATACACTGATGAAGCAGAAAAACCTTTAAACATTGATTCACACTTGATGTTTTAATATGACATTTTAACAATGAAATTTTGAACTCTGCCTACACATGCATATTCTATTTATTTTTGTCAAACAGATTTTTAACATGTCATTTCGAATACACTTTTTCGAATGAACAATTTTATCAGCTAACAGAACTTTTATTTGCCATTTGGAATTTTTATCTGCCACCTCCATTTTTTTTTTTTTTTCACTTTTGCTATTTCTTACCTGCCACATTTAACTGTTTATATTTCCTGCATTAAATTGTTTTTCAACTTTATTCATGTCTTTGGCCATTCTGATTTAATACCATAACGATCCTCAACGTTTAGCTAGAAAAACACAGCAAAAACAGCAAACAAAATAAGAAACACGTGACGTGGCCTTTTATAATATTGATTCTCTATAATCAACTCAATGATTTACTCACTTTACCATTATATTCCTTTTGTATTTAGGAATCTCCGATTCTTTGTGCAGTTCTATCAGTTCAGTGTTAGAAATGAAATGCAGCACATATTTATCGCAGTTCGGTAAAGTTGATTTTGATAAATGATAAAAAGAAATTCGGTAATAACAGGGAAAAATCAGCGTGAAGATATTCTCTAAGCTCAGGCATTGCATTCGGTCTCTTCACACTAACGAATATAGGAAAAAAATAAGATGAACAGATATACAGCTTAGAGGTTGAGCTAATTTACAAAGCATATCAAAACTGAGAGTGGGTAATGGACATCAAAACTAGAAATGGCGATGATGATGATAATGAAGATGATGATGATGATGATGATGATGATGATGATGATGAGGAGGAGGAGGAGGAGGAGGAGGAGGAGGAGGAGGAGGAGGAAACGACGATGACAATGACGAGGACGATAAAGATGATGTAAATATGTGATGATGACGATGATGATGATGATGACAATGATGATGATGACGATAATGATGACGACGACGACGATGAGTGATGATAATGATAATAAGGAAGATGAGAGAACTATTTGAATAAAGTCCGTGACGTTTTTGTTATTGTATAATGTTATTGTGTCGTATCATGGTATAATTTGCTTATATACAATAATTCTTTCATTTTCTTTTTCTGAGTTAAAAAACTAATTTCGTATGGTAGGATATAGATGGAGGATTTTAGTATATTACTGGCATATATTTCATTGATTTAGGAGATATGAAAGGCAAAATGAATTTCAAAATGAGATATTATTATCAACATCTTTATCATCACTATCATTATCATCATTTATTGTTGTTGTTTAAGGCGGCGAGCTGGCTGAATCATTAGCATGCCGGGCAAAATGCTTAGCGGCATTTCGTCCGTTTTAACGTTCTGAGTTCAAATTCCGTCGAGGTCGACTTTGCCTTTCTTCCTTTCGAGATCGATAAAATGAGTACCAATCACGCACTGAGGCCGATGTATTCGACTCATCCCTTCCCCCAAAATTGCTGCTCTTGAGGAAAAATTATTATTATTATCATTATTATTATTATTATTATTATTATTATTATTGTTGTTGTTGTTATTATTATAAAGGCGGTGAGCTGACAGAATCGTTAGCATGCCGGGTAAAATGCTTTTTACCCGTCTTTACGTTCTGAGTTCATATTCCGCCGAGGTCGACTTCGCCGTTCATTCTTTTGGAGTCGATAAATTAAGTACCAGTGAAGCACTGGGGTCAATGTAATCGACTAGTACCTATCTCCAAGATTTCAGGCCTTGTACTTTTAGTAGAAAGGATGATTATTATTATTATTACTATTATTATTATTATTATTATTATTATTATTATTATTATTATTATTATTATTATTATTATCATTATTATTATTATTATTAAGGTGGCAAGCCAGCAGAATCGTTAGCAGGCCTGGCAAAATGCTTAGCAGCATTTCTTCTGGTTTTACATTCTAAGTTCAAATTCCATCTAGGTCAACTTTGTTTTTCGTCCTTTCGGGGTCGATAAAATGAGCAGCAGTCGAACACTGAGGTTGATATAATCGACTTGCCCCCTTCCCCGAACTTAGCGGCCTTGTACTAAAATTTGAAATCATTAGTAGTAGTAGTAGTAGTAGTAGTAGTAGTAGTAGTAGTAGTAGTAGTAGTAGTGGTGGTGGTGGTGGTGGTGGTAGTAGTAGTAGTAGTAGTAGTAGTAGTGGTGGTGGTGGTGGTGGTGGTAGTAGTAGTAGTAGTAGTAGTAGTAGTAGTAGTAGTAGTAGTAGTAGTTCTCCGTTGCACAATCTGTTTTTTCTGTTTAAAGACCTTATACAGAAACTACCTTTCACAAGTCTTTGGAGTACGCTTATGCTTGTCATGAAATCTAACATTTCCACGTGGTAGGATGGTGGTGAAAATTGGTATGACTTACACTTTTGTTGCTGTACATCGCCATACCCTAATATTCAGCGTCGTTTTTTACTTCTTTGTGTTGTTTTGCTATTTCGTCTGAAGGAATTGAAATATCTCTTACGAGACATTGCCTATTTCCATGTCATGTATAAGGATATCTGGTTTGCGATGTTTGTTCCGAGATTCTTTGGTTTATCAAGTTCATTTAGAGCAATCATGAGTAAACTGCGGCCCGCAGACTTTCTGAATGGTACGCCTGACGGAAAATTCCCTTGATTTTTTTTTTTTTTTTTTTTTTTTTTTGTAATGTAGTCTGCTTGATAATGACCATTTCTCGTCGGCCCGCTTCTCAAAAAAGTTGACCATGCCACAGTTAGAGGGATTTCTGGTACATAATTGACTTATTCGTATGAAGAGATATACTCAAATGTTTTACAAAAGGACTAAACTGAGATAGACCATAGCATGCCGTCGCCTGTATTCTTTCTAAGCTGATATTTTATAATCTGCTTTAATATGATCAGTATTTTCTACTCACTGATAACGTAGGCAGATTTTATATGTTGAAGCGGTGCAATAAATATTTTTATGCACTGAATTGGTATTGAGCGCTTGATCTTAAGCAGCTACCAACAAAATTTCTATTTGTCTCTTTAAATCCTTATTCTGTAGCCACTTACAGGATGATTCATGATTTTTCAACTTCTTGATATCGATGTAAATCTGACAATAAAACAGCCTTTTAACGCTTCCTTTTTTTCATATATTATCTACTTTGATATATATTCTTCTCTTCACTCTCAATAGCAGTAAGTCATAGTTCTATTACAGCAGGTTTAAGTAGCTCTTCACTTTTTGCAAGTCAAGAATTGTTAATAAGTCTTCTCCCTCCGACCTTCTCTTTCATGTAGAAATAGCTGACATTTGCTTTCGGGTGAAACACTCTGCATTTTCCCATTTTTCTGTAAATATATGTTTCATCTTTTGTTCATTCACTATTCCAGCATTATAACGCATGACAGCAACTGCCCACAAGTTGATAGCATTTATCAAATTCCTTGCATTAAGTTTAAACCTCAGTGTAAGCTTTAATATTTTTAGATATATTATTTTTCCTTCATTTCTATATCATCAAGTTTCAGTGTGACGAGGTATTTATAAGCATTGTCACCAGATTCTAAAATCTGTTCTTGCTATATTTATGTCACTAACACGCGCTCTCCTTCCTCTTTATAACTAAAGCCACACATTCTACCATACCAAACTCCTTTCCAATACTACTGCAATACATTTAAAGCGGCTAGCTGGCAGAATGGTTAGCACATCAGGTAAAATGCTTAGCGGCATTCATCTGTCTTTATGTTCTGAGTACAAATTCCGCCTGGGTTGACTTTGCATTTTATCCTTTCGGGCTCGATAAAATAAGTACTAGCTGAATACTAGAGTCAATGTAATCGACTTAGCCCGTCACCCAAACTTGCTGGCCTTGTGCCAAAATTTGAAACCAATATCACTACAATAAACTTAAGGCGGCGAGCTGGTAGAACCGTTAGCACGTCGGGCAAAAATACGTAGCGGAATTTCTGTATGTTCCGGGTTCAAATTCCGCCGAGTTCAACTTTACCTTTTATCCTTTTGAGAGCCGGTAAAATAAGAACCAGTTGCGCACTGGGGTTGACATAATCGACTCACTCCCTCACAGGAATTGCTGGCCTTGTATCAAAACTTGAAATCAAAATTACTGCAGTAGCCACCCTATATTTCAAGAAGTGAATTGATCACATCCTTTGACATTGTGAATAACTTTAAGTCATCCATAGATGATTCGGGGAAAGTTAGTAGCCGATGTTCACTTTTTACAGCTACACTACCCAGTGATTTTTTGTTCACCATCAAATTAGTTTTCCTGTGTGTCAATATCAGTGAGGATATGGATGAGGTTTTAAACTATGCTAAACATGCTAAGAAACTCCACAATAAAAAATAGGGCACCATAATGTAAACCTTTTTAAGATTGATTCACGCCATGCACAGGTTAGCCTGTCGTCACAGTTCTTAAATTCTTATCGCTGATAAGAAAATTTTTGGTATTTTTAAATGTTTTCTGTACACCTTCCATTCAAACGGTAGTAATTTGCTATGGACCAAAATGTTTGTATGTTTTTGTTAGTTTTGGGGTTTTTTTGTTTTGTTTTTGGTTCTTTTTAGCATTAATACCTTCGGGTAACTTTTATAACAGATTGAGGCAGGAAATCGAGCAATAATTTTCAAATGAATTTCCTTTCGTTAGATCTTTCATTATAAAAGTTATTCGTCTCTCAACCATCCACTCTTGTACACTTCATTGTACTACACATTCGTTTCCGATTTGATTGTATAAGGATTTCAGATATTTCATCCAAAATCCTTGGATACTGTCAGGTCCTAGTACTTATCAGTTTGATAGTGTATTTACCTTCTACATGACACTATCCCTAAAGTATGGTGATTCATTTTTGCTACATTGCATTTGCCTAGATCAGTTTTAATTGTTTGGAGCCATCCTACATTTTCCTCATGTATAATCAAACATCCTCAAATTTCGACTCAAAATTTAATTGCTTCTTCTGCATTTGGTGGTAACCCTTCGATGGCATTTCCTCGAATTTTACAGTAAAACCGAATCTGATTTGATTAAAACGTCTGTGATATTCAAATTCACTTTGTTCTCTCAGTGTAACACTTTATCTTGATTTTTCAAAACCTCTTTGCTTTGTCTATAATAGCACTAAAATAAATATTTCGTCATAAACGCTGTACTTCCTTTCAAGGTAAAACTTGTCATGTTTTTTCGTAAATTACTTTTGGTCAAGCTTTTTAATCTTGTTGAAGTTTCTTCTAAGTATTCTTAATCGAACCATGTTCAGGTCTGCTTTACACCTTTCTGGTATTGATAAAACAAAGTACCAACCAAGTACCGTAGTAATCTAATCGATTGTCCTCTCCTCTCAAATTTCTGTCTTTATATCGAAAACGATTATTATTTCTTGCCCACAGTGAGCCACATGTCAAGTTCCCAAAAGTTTGGTAATCCCTTTAGGATAGAGAAGTTTAGTCTTTTTTAACAATTCTAAACGGTACTTTTCTCAATATTCTTTTACTCTTATACTACAGAATGTTCTGCATCTATATACCTACTCCAACTTTCTTCCTTAAATTAACTTGCTCCTTTTTCAACTTCCATCATTCCACTACTTAAACAACCAAACATAATTACTACAAACTTCACTTTGTACCTTAACCACTTTTCATGTACAGTCAAAATTATTTGTACCTTCTCGGTTTCTCTTGTAGTTTTTCTAGAATTTGGGGGGGGGGGGGTTAAGAGGTGGGGTTGTGACGCAGGGAGAGATTCTCGCAAGTCTAGATTATACCAGTTATGCATATCTACTTTTGGTAAGTAATATCTGAAGTTAGATCTGACATTCTGGCAGTGAACATTTACTCATATGGTATTTAACACCCTTACAGTTTATTTTTCTTATTTCCCGTTGTGGTCAGTTCTATTTCACCTGCTTTTATGCTTCACTGAACTTTTTCAAACTACTCCTTTTTGATTTACCCAAGCCACAACTAATACCATTAATACCGCTAATACCATTAACAGATATACATTGTTATACCTCTTACTATTATAATCATTCCCAGCAGCTATTTTATATCCAGACGGCAAATCGTGAGCTCATTCTCGCTTTTCTTTTCATTGCCTGTACAAGTTTGATATCACTTCAATTTCTTGTTTAATTTCTCCCACGCACTTATTTCTATCGTTTGTTCCCGCGTGTTAATAGTAGAACAAGTTTTTATTTTTTCTATTTTTTCCCTGGAATCTAAGTTACAGCAGCTCTGTTGAGTTTTATCGTTATACTGCTTAAGCAGTAGTTCTGAGCACTTTTACCAGATTCCACCAGATTTCTTTCTATAATAATAATTCTTTCTTCATTCCTTCTGATTTATTTCTTCATCGTCAAATTTTCTCTCTTCTCCAATGCTAAGCATTCTTCTTTCCATTTCCATCATCATCGTACACACCGCTACTGCCACTATCCACCATCAGTATCACCAAGCAGCAGCAGCAGTAGTAGTAGTCGTAGTAGTAGTAGTAGTAGTAGTATTAGCAGCAGCAGCTGTAGTTGCAGCAGTGGCAGCAGCAACAACAACAGCAGCAGCAACACAGTTTGAGATAAATAATATTTTATAAAGTATGTTGTAGCTGCGAGTGTGTAGCAGTAACTTATCGGCAATTGAAGTCAGCAGAATGTTGCTGTTTGTGCTGATATAATCAACAATCATATTTCTAATTAGAAACCATATTTTTAAATATTGATATTATTACATTAGTGTAATATAGATTGTATTGAAAGATGTACTGTTCTAAGTAGAGTTTACGACTAATTTTATTTCAGACTAGACAATTCATTAGAAAAACATTAAAGAATGATGAGCAAATATTATTTTTTAATATATTTCTAATTAGTCACTTACTCTTGTTATACTAATTAATTACTGTACTGTTTCTCTCTTAGTTAATCAAGTATCTGAAGGTATTTTCCCCCCAATGTCTAGTACGGCAGCAGCAGCATAAACTGCAACAAGACTAAAAGAGCTGCAGTGGAGAGACACAATTGCAGAGGCATCAAAGCTAATGGACCTTTACATAAAGTAGTTAGAGAGTCACAACAAAGTTGCTGTTGTTGTTGTCGTCATCGACGTTGTTGTTGTTGTTGTTGTTGTTGTTGTTGTTGTTGTTTATCCTGGAGTCGTCACTAATTAAATACCTGATCAAAGATATTCCTGCCAAGACCATTCCATCTTTTTTTCTATGGACTACATATTTTCAGTGTAACCGTCGTTTGAACTACATTATTTTCAATGTGACCGTCCTTTTTGTAAAACGGTAGCGTATAATTTTACGGCGATTTGGTTGTTATTTCTAGCTAGTCGAGCTTTCTTTACTTACAAAGTTAATTTACTGGTGTACTTCACGCAACATGATAAAATTCAAAGTGAGTGAAACATAAAGTACTTTGAGAGAAGCCTTGTGGCACAGGTTGAACATACAAGCCTTGTGGCACAGGTTGAATATACAAACTCTATCTGGAAATTACCAAGTGTTAAATATGTACCACAAGATATCGTATTGCAAGTATAGTTCTTTCAATGCTGTGTTTAGATTCATTTGAAGAGGTGGAGTAACTGCAAAATGATTTTAATACATGAAAAAGCATACATTTATTAACAAGCTATATATAACCACCATCTTTTAAAATGTTTATTCCAATCGTTTTCATTCGAATTGTTACACAAGCAACCAGCAGTAGCTATTTGAATTGGTCTTGAATACGTGGTCGTTTACGTTATAGCAAAGACAGAATAAGATAGGGTTAGCCTGAATAAAATGTAGTTTGGCTTTGAACAAGTAATGTGGAACCACAATAGCAATATTTCAAGTCAGACAGTCTCAAGTGGAGTGTTTAGCAACTTAATTTCGATCTGTCGACCTGGAGAATACCTTCGATAGAATGCCCTGCTCTGAGCGCGGTGGGTGTAGAGAAATCTAGTAGATCTATAGATTGGAAAGCAGAGAAAACCAGTAGGGCTCAATCATTAACACGTTAATGCATTTCTGGAACAATAAAACAGGGGAACAGGACTAGATGCCACCCGAAAGCTTCATATATTCATAAGCTTTAAAGAATTTACTGGAGCACTAGAAATATTTCTGAACTAGTTATAATGGTTTCTATAGGTATTTGTACAATCCACTCACCATCTATACCAAGGAAAATTCTCTTCTTTTTTCCTAGTTAAAACCTTAGAATTGCTACCATCAACGGTAGCTTGGTGAAAGGTAGATTTATGGTGATTGTAAAGATTGTGTAGGCATGCATCTACTCGTTTCTGTTAGAGCAGAAACGAGGGGATACGTGCCGTTTACAAGAGAGGAGAAAACTGTGCGAAAACTGGGAAGAAATGAGGCAACATGCTCTGCCAGATGTATGATGTTATCATAAGTGAATGATAGAGCACAGATAACTGAGAGAAAAGAATGGGTATAACAAAAATCTACTATTATGTGCAAGAGAGAATACTATGTTAGTAGGGATATGTGCAAGTATATGTATGATAGCAGAGAGACGAAGGAGTTTCACACAACCCATGTGGAAGGACCTTGCCAAAGGATTGGATTAAAATTGGGACTTTTAGCAACCCATTTCAGGGATTCGATTCCATAAGCACTTTTCCAAACTTGTGGTGCCTTCCTTGCATGGCATAGGACTCCATCTTCTTGAACAAGATTGTCCTTCTTATCGATCCTTACAGTGAAACAGATGAGTACTTGAGAATATTTTGAGTCTTTTGAATGATTCTCAACAAAATTTTAACTTTGGTCTACCAGTCACCAAAGCTTTCCTCTCCCTCCTTCATATCATATTTCCAACTCTTCCATGTTTAACTATTCCTTGCAAACATTCTGGCTTCCATGTTTCAATTTTTGCCGTACACATATACCTGCAATGAATTGGAAAATTGGTAGGATTTGGCTTTCGTCACACTATATTATTGACGACCAGATATCGTTTTCCATATTGCTTGTTGCAGAAATATTTAGCCCAGTTGAACCTTTTGATCTCGTTAGCTTTTGAGGTTATTGGCTTCTGGAAAGTCTTCCAATGTCTTTCGATACTGTTCTTACGCATATCCATAGATTTTCAGACTCTTTAACATTTACATCAATGTCTAATAATTTATTTCATAACAGCCCTTTTTTGCCCTCTCTGAAACTTTCTGTGATCACCCTGCTCGCTTCTTTGCTTGATAATTTTCACCTTCAAGTCATCTGTTAACTATGTTACTCAGTATTTGAATATTAGTTTCCAATTTTAGCACACGACCAGCAACATTGGGGGAGTGGTTAAGTCGATTACATCGATCCCAGTGGTACTTATTTTATCGACCCGAAAGGATGAAAGCCAAGGATGACCTGGGAACGTAACGACAGGACGAAATGCTGCTCGGCATTTTGCCAAGCGTGCTAACGATTTTGCCAGCTCGCCGCCTTACGGAGTGTTAGAATATTAATACCGAAAAAAACTGAAGCTAATTTTCGATTGCACTTTGTACATAGACACCAGTCGATGATTTTCCCGCGTGTTAATCCATCGATTTCTTACAGTAAATCTATGCTTGATTTGATTGAAAAGTCTGCTATGCTCAAATTAATTTGTTCTCTCAATGTAACACATTATCTTGGTTGATTTTGCGCAAACACTTTACTTCGTCTGATGTATCAAAAAAGTAAATTTTTTCTCATATAGCTTTACTTTTCTCATATAGCTTTACTTTCATTAACATAAATTTCGTCATGTTCTTTTCGTGAGTTGCTTTTGTTCAAACTTTTAATCTTGTTGATGTTTCTTTTAAGTATTTTTAATCGTATTGAAGTCAGATTTGTTTTACATCCTTCCGGGGTTGATAAAATAAAGTGCGGAGTAACTTAATTGACTGTCTCCTCCTCTAAAATTTCTTCCATTTATTTATTTTAGAAACAATTGTTATTTTTAGCTCATTGTGAAACCAGGGGATGTAAAGCTTCCAAGAATTTTGAAGCTTGACATGTTTTTCCAGAAAGTTATCATGAAAATTTAAGTTACAGTTATTCTAAAAATATCTAAATTCGTATATCTACCAGCAAAAAAAAAAAACCCCATCAAATATGAAAAATACAAATAAGCAAGTGGCTAAATTCTTTTTCATAAGCCATTTTAATACTTACATGTGTGTGCGAGTGTGATGTGTGTGTGTGTGTGTGTGTGTGTGTGTGTGTGTGTGTGTGTGTGTGTGTGTGTGTGTGTGTGTGTGTGTGTGTTACGGCTTATTTTCTTTAGGTTTTGCATTTTTTATAGTTATATACAAGTCAGAATATGTTTAAAACATGGAGGCGCGTGGCTTAGTGGTTAGGGTGCCAGTATCATGATCATAAGATTGTGGTTTCGATTCCTGGACCGGGCGACGCGTTGTGTTCTTGAGCAAAACACTTCATTTCACGTTGCTCCAGATCACTCAGCTGGCAAAAATGAGTAACGCTACGATGGACTGACGTCCCGTCCAGCTAGGGGATACATATGCAATTGAAACCGGGAAACCGGGCCCATGAGCCTGGCTAGGCTTTAAAAGGGCGCATTTATTTTTATATATGTTTAAAACAGGCACACATACGTATGTGTTTGTTAGTACGTGTACACAGATCTGTGTGTGTATGCGTGTGAGATGCAGTAGTATGTATTTATGTGCGTGTAAAATTGGAATTCTGATGACCACACCCTTCTAGCAACACAAACGTGAAGACTACAATACGTGGAACCACACTGATAAACTGCGACAGGCAGATGTAAGTTTCCATCAGTCAAACCTGTTTGATGAATATCTAAGAAAAGGAACTGGGTAACAGAATGCAGCAGACTGGAACTTTAACTTTGTGTTTTAAATATTTACTCAACCTGTGATGATGCTGAGTTCTTTTTTTTAGCTTGTTATTATAATTTCCGTTTATGTAATCACAAAAATAGCATGTTTATATGTATGTGTATGTATGTGTGTGTGTATATATGTATGTATAATATATTATGAGTAATAATTTTAAATTTGGGCATACACCCGGTAGTATACCGTTTAAAGCACTTCACTGTATTCTGCTACCTGATGTCATCAACAGTATGGATATAAGTGCCACTGGATTTACTCTAGCAATTCCTTCGTCTCCGTTGAATTTGTAACAAATGAGAGAAACAGAAAGAAAATGAAAATCACGGAATTCTTTATTAATCCCTACGATCGTTTCGAACTGTCGTGAATCGGTGCTTCAGGGATGAGATTCTGTACAAATTAAGATTAAAAAAGGAAGTACCTGACAAGGCATCACAACCAGCTGAACAGAATATCATCCGCGAAGGACCGATGCACAATGGGTCGAAATGATCGTAGGAATTAATGAATAATCTCGTGAATTCAAATTTCTTTCTCGTTCTCTCTCTCACTCTCTCCCTCTCTCTCTCTCCCTCTCTCTCTCTCTCACTCTCTCACTCTCTCTCACACACACACGCACACACGTATATGTGTGTATATACGCATATATACATTTATATATATATGTGTGTGTGTGTGTGTGTGTGTGTGTGTGTGTGCGTGTGTGTGTGTGTGCATATATATATGTATGTATATATATGTGTATATATTTTGACTTGGAAATAGATGCGTGGCATTCAATTAAATGATAATGATAATAATAAATAATATATATGTGTGTGTGTGTATATATATATATATATATATGTATATATATATATATATGTATATATATATATATATGTGTGTGTGTGTGTGTGTGTGTGTGTGTGTGTATGTATATATATGTATGTATGTATGTATGTATGTATGCATATATGGGTACAGGACGTCACCAACTGTGCAAACAATATGGAATACATAAACAAACGAGTTAATTACATAAACAACGAGAGAAAAAATGGAAAACAGGACAAATAACCGCAGAGAAAGGACCCTTCACCAGTTGTTGGCTGTCTATCTACTCCTCGTTTCGAGCATTCAACGACAACATGAGTCTTCAAAGACAGTTGCTTCCATAAATTTTAAAATAAAATTTAGAATTTATAGACGGTCAAAGTCGGGAACAAAAACAGGACAGTGGAGACATGTAAGGAAACCGAACAAAAACAAACATGGAGAGTCGTTAAACCAGAACGAGAGGATAATAGTGAACGCTGTGATAAATATTTTCTTTGAAAAGAAAAAAGATAGAAGAGAGAGAAAAAACGTCCAGTCGTTTGAACGTCCGTGCAGGAAAAGAAAGATGGTCTCGTGAGGAAAAAAACGATGGACGATGGTCACGTGTGATCACACACACACACACACACACACACACACACATATATATATATATATATATATATATATATATATATATATATATATATATATATATGTATACATCCAAATACAGAGAGGGAGAGAGAGTCAAAGGTTTGTATGTATGTATGTATGTATGTATGTATGTATGTATGTATGTATGTACGTATGTATGTATAGGCGTGGTTGTGTGGCAAGAAGCTTGCTTCCCAACATATGGTTTCGGGTTCAGTCCCACTGCTTGGCACCTTGGGCAAGTGTCATCTACTATAGTTTTGGGCCGATCAAAGTCTTATTTCTTGTTTTGTACGATGTACTGAGGAACGATGCAGAAACAAGACGGTAACTTACATTGGAGAGACGCCACGCCGCATAGGGAAGCAGATAAACGAACAGTGGAGAAAAGCATGTCAGTGCTCTACCAACATGCTCAATATAACATAGAGGCTCGGTTAATAACATAGAGGTTAAATTATTATCAAAGCATAGAACAGACACAGCACTTAGATTGCAGAGGCCACACGCATAGCAATAGACAGACCGAACCTCAACAGAAAACACGAATGGAACAATGACACCCACCACCACCGCACTATACAACATGGTGACTCAAGACAATAGGAAAAAGACACAGATACAAACAGTATAATGCATAAACCCATACACACACACAAAAGACACACATACACATACTTAAGATGAAATCAAATAAATTAAAATAATGGATACAAATAATTAAATAAATGAAAAATAAGAATAAAAACTTATAAAGGAACGGATACAAACAATATAGTAAGCATACCCATACACACACACACACACACACATACACACACACACATACACAAAACGCACTTACAAAACACACAGACACGCGTACACACAGATACAGACGCAAACGCATGAGCAGAGAAGGATACACACCATAGAAAGATAGAATGGACTAAACAGCCCAGGAGGAGATACGTGGGATGGAAGAGTCGCTGAAGAGGTTAGAGGCGTGTGACGAAAGATTTCTAGACAATGAACATGAGATAAAATAGAACAATAATAAACGAGTGAAAAACTAATATATAGTGCGTGTGTTTATTTGGCAAGAAAAAAAAGATTTTTAATGATCATTCAGAAATATAACGATATATGGAGATTTATTAAAAATACGCGTATAAATTTATTTATAGGTTATCCAAACACACACAGTCTCAGTACTTTTCTTAATTAATATGCAATGACAATAGATAAACTGATATTCAAATCAGAAAAATCAACGGTTGTTTTCTGAACATTTTTCATAAATATTTGTAAGATTCGTAAAATGTTGTAACTCTTTCTTGAACGAACGAATCCGACATTCCTGCTGGTTTCCTTCGAAAAGAATAAAATCAAGAGTAATTAACAGAGTTGTTTTTCGGTTCGGTCTGGGGAAGGAGTCTGGTAGTTTAACCACATGCTCTGTTTGCATGCGAGGCTAAATGTATGTTTATAATACGCTTATGCAAATATATATATATATATATATATATATATATATATATATATATATATATATATATATATATATATGCATGTAAGCTTATTTACAATACATACTTATACACCCATTTATATGCGTGATTTGGGGCATGTGAGTGCATAGGTAAGTTAATGTACTTGTATTTGTGTTTGTGTGCATATGTGCGTGTATATATGTGTATGTATGTGTGTTTGCTTGTGTGAGACATACAGAAGAGAGAGAGAGGGGGTAGCAGTTCTGACACTGCATTCTCGTCTGATGATCAGCCTAAAGATTCCCTTAGGATATGAAACATGATGTCACGAAATGTTAAGCTGAACTGTATGTATGTATGTATGTATGTATGTATGTATGCATATATATATGTATGAATGTATGTATGTCAGTATATATATGTAAGTATGTATATGTGTGCGCGTGCGTGCGTGTATGCGTGTATGCTAGTGAGCGTATTTGTATGTATGATGTATGTATATACATAATATGTAGGTGCTTATCTATGAGTGTATGTACGTATGTATGAATGCATGCATACGTGCATATATGCATGTGTGTAAGTATATATATATTTGTATGTATATATACGTACGTGCATGTACGTATATATATATATGTATATATGATGTTTATATGTGTATGTCTGCACGCATATATATATATATATGTGTGTGTGTGTGTGTGTGTGTGTTCACGTATATATGCCTGCATGTATACATGCATATGTGTATATAAATGTATGTATAGACACATAATTTAATACAAGAGTAAGTCCCTACCTACCAAAGTTGGCACGCTTATATAACTCAAATAAACTATAAAAATAGTTGGCAAGTACGCTAGTGGTGGCGGTGTGGCAGTGGTGTCGTTGGTGTCAATAATGGCAAATGCAAAGAGAAAGAGGAGAGCGAAGTAAAATAAAGAGGAGGAGGAAAGTGAGAAAGTTTTTAAAAATCGTTAGAAAGCGGAGTGGAGAAAAGAAAACTGACTCCTCTAAAGGGATAGAGACAGAAACAAAAAGAAAACATGGGAGAAATCAAGAAAGTCAGAGAAAAAAGGAGAAATTTAACGAATAAGAGTTCATAATTGTAAATTATACTGGTGGTGGTAGGTGGCGTTATACTGAAAGGATAAAGAGGAGTGAAAACATCGGGAGATAAAGTTAGCTTGATGTCCTAATGTGGGAGAAAGTAAGAAAGAACTATAGAGGGTGAAAGAGAAACGGAGAGAAAATAAAGAATTCTAAAAGATGAGGGGCTAAATAAAAGTGAGAGTTAAAGTAAACATGCAAGAGAAAGAGCAGAAAGCAGGAAGTTGGGAAGGGGAATGTGATACGGAGATGAAGGAGGAGAAGGAAGAACATGAATACGTAGCAAAGTTTATGACGTCATTACGGCTTTAGTTATCTCATTCTCTTAGTTTTCTCTCTCTCCTCTCTCTCTCTCTCTCTCTCTCTCTCTCTCTCTCTCTCTCTCTCTCTCTTTCTCTCTCTGCGTTTGAAATATTTTTGAAGTGCTTCTTAGTCTATAAAATAATGGCCTGAATAGTTGAAAGCAGAAGTTCGCTATACGAATACAGCCAACTAATTCTTTCAACTTATGCCATTACACAATGTTAAAATCTTATATATATAAACGCACACTCACACGCACGCACACACACACGCGTGAGCGCGTGTGTATGTGTCTATATGTATAGATGAATATATTTATTCATCCCAGTATATGTGTGTGTATGCAAATATATGTGTATGTGTATACATAACTTAATTCCTTAGACTTTCAAACATAAATCATTGGATTTTATCAGGAGATTGTACCATAAAAGATGCGATGAATGAAATTCGTACTCTTTAACAGCTTACACCATAAATGAAATATAGTTGGTGACATTGAAATTTACCATAATTTTTGTTTGGATTTCGCTAGTATATATTATAAGTTTCCAAAAGATTGGTGGCAGTCTGCGTCGGTAAAATTTGTACTTGTTATAAAAGTAAAATTTAAATTGCAATACTTGGGTGAGATAGAAAGAGGTAGGGGAGAGAAAGATGTAGAGAGGGGAAAGGAGGGAATGAATGCAGAGCACGTAAGGCAATAGTCATAAGAAAGTAGGGAACATTTCAAAAGTAAATAAAAAAAAATGTAAACAGAAAATTACGGACTCAATATACAAGCAGACGAAAGTTCGATAAAAACCAGTAAATTGTTGCAGGTGGCCGATGCATTACGTCTATGTGAAGGCGCATGGCTCAGTGGTTAGAGCATCGGGCTTACAATCATGTAGCAGTGAGTTCAATTCCCGGACTGGGCTGTGTATTGTGTCCTTGAGCAAGACACTTTATTTCATGTTGCTCCAATTCATTCAGCTGTAGAAATGAGTAGCGACATCACTAGTGTCAAGCTGTATCGAACTTTACCTTTCCCTTGGACAACATCTGTGGCGTTGAGAAATGAGGTTGGTATGCATGGGTGACTGCTGGTCTTTCATAAACAACCTTGTCCGGACCTGTGCCTCGGAAGATAACTTTCTAGTTGCACACATACACACACGGAGATATGAAAACATATAAATATGCTGACGGAGTAGAGATACGAACACATGGTCGTTGTGTACGTGTGATTGCATGTCACCACAAACAATGGAAACCGTTTCTCGACCCGGTGAGACACCAATAGTGAATGTGAACAAAGAGAAACAACCGATACGGGGCTCACAGGAAGGGCATGCAAAAATCAACATAAAACAACATGTAGGATGGTGTGAGATGAGGTGGATCCGATTTGGCGAAGGAGGAGGAGGAGAGGAGGAGAAGGACCAGGAGGACGATGACGAGAAGGAAGACGACGACGATGAAATGATGAAG
>NC_142929.1:62566889-62576889 GCF_046866305.1 Octopus bimaculoides | reverse complement strand
TTAGAAATAGCAAGCAAATCTTCCTCTCTTCACGTGTTGAATAACGAAGTCGGAGGTATTGTTTTAGTCGAATGAATCGAAGGCGGAGGTATTTTTAGTCGAATGAATCGACCCCAGTACTTCTTTTTTTAACCTGGTACTTATTCCATCGATGTCTTTTGCTGAACCACTAAGAGTGTTATTCCCTGTTTAATTATATCATTATTCCCTAGTAAGGGTTTAGGGTTTTAGGGTTAGGGTTCGGGTTTTAGAGTTAGGGTTAGGGTTATGAGTGAGGTTATGGCAAAAATAATCATAACCCTAACCGTAATCCTAAAACTAACCCTAACTCTAAAACCCGAACCCTAGTCCTAAAACCCTAAAGCTAAAACCAGTACAAACGCACGAACAATGTCATAAATAAGAGTAACACGGGTAGTTGTTGTTGACAAACAACGGCACTAATTTTATTCAAGGGAAAAGATCCCATGACACCGTTGTTTACGTTCCACGCCATTAATTGTTTTCACCTCAATAGATGTCAGTGATTGGTTGAAATTACCGAAATACGACAACTTTTTACATGAAATAACTTCGAATACAAACATTTTTCTCTGTTCTATAATACAAAATATACAAGTATACGAAGTTTGAAAGTGTTTCGGTACCAAAAACACTACATAAAACATTAATGAAAAATGTTGCCCGTCAAACCAAAAAGATCCCTTTCATTTTCCGTCCACCAAATTCGCTCACAAAGCTTTGGTAGAAGACACAGTAGGACAGAACCCGGAACTATGTGGTTGGGAAGCAAGCTTCTTATCACACAGCTACTCCTGCGCCTAGTTTTTTTTGTTTTTTTTTTCTCTGTTACGTCGTCATATTTTGCAGGGTGTTTTCCGTCAACCAAATCCACTCATAAGGCTTTTGTCATCCCGGGACAATTGTAGAGGACACTTGCTCATGATACCACGCAGTGGGACTGAACCAGAAATCACATAGTTGAGGAGCTTCTTAACAACACAGCCACATATCTAGAAATTAAAAACAGAATGGTAATGGACGGGGCTGGACCGTCTTCATCATAAGTTTTTCTCGATCAAGGCAGGCCTGAGGTTAAGCATTAATAATACAACTACCACCTCCATCACCACTACGCATTTCTATCACCAGTTGCATTACTCCCGTTGGGGTACAATGGCCCAGTGGTTAGGGCAGCGGATTCGCGGTCGTAGGATCGCGGTTTCGATTCCCAGACCGGGCGTTGTGAGTATGTATTGAGCGAAAACACCTAAAGCTCCACGAGGATCCGACAGGAGATGGTGGCGAACCTTGCTGTACACTTTCACCACAACTTTCTCTCTCTCTTCCTTTCTGTTTCTGTCGTACCTGTATTTCGAAGGGCCAGCCTTGTCACACTCTGTGTCATGCTGAATCTCCCCGAGAACTACGTTAAGGGTACGTGTGTCGGTGGAGTGCTCAGCCACTTGCACGTTAATTCCACGAGCAGGCTGTTCCGTTGATCGGATCAACTGGAAGCTTCGTCGTCGTAACCGACGGAGTGCCACGACGACAGCATTACTCTCACTATCACCACCAGAACTTCAAGTACATCAACCATAAACAAAACCATCACTACCACTATTACCACCCTCATCTTACTACCACTTTACCAGCTACTGTCATCATTATATTTAAAGAACGTTATTAAGAGAGAAGGTGTAACGGAAAATATGTGTGGTGTGGAATGTAGGGGCCGCGACGAAAGATAATTTTTACACAAGTGTTTGCAATTTTTGTGTCCCTCTCTTCCCCCTCCCCTTTCTCCCCTCACCTCTCTCTCGTTTTCTGTATCTCTCTGTCTTTTGATAAAAAAAAAGTTGCTATTATGCTGAATGAAAAGTAGGCCTAATAGATTGATAGCGGTGAAAACATTTCTGTTAAAGTTTGGTTTCATGTAAGTTGATTATGACGGAGTGGCAGGGAGGGAGTATAGTTTTAAATACTGCTTTTAGGTTTGTATCTACAGCAAAATGTGTGAAGCTGTCAATTACAAGTCAAGGCTATGAGAGACAGCGGTGCAACAAAATGGTAGTGTGATAGACTGACAGAGATTCATTTAGTGCGGTGTTTAAAGGGGATATATATAAATACATGTAAGTGTGTTTATATGTGCATATATGTGTGTGGTGTGTGTGTGTATGTATGTATATATATATATATATTTTTTCGAACACAGCATATTTTTTTCTCTCTCATGACGGTAAATACCCAATCTTTTTCTGTTCTTACAGCTTTACTACGTTTGAAATTTACTTTCTTGTTTGTAAAATACCGGATACATTCGATGCTTCTAAAGTTTATTTATACATACAGTGTACCCCCGCTAATTCGCGGCCCCGGTTATTCGCGGAACTAATAATTGTTCGCGGAAAGGCATATTCGCGGAATCGTAAATATCGTCCGCGATTTTTTATGGCTCTTTTTCGTGGTAATATATATTTTTTCACACCTTTTAAGACTAAATTACAATTGACAATATACCGCATTTGCCGGCTTACTGGACGCCCCTTCGCAATTGAATCTCTCACATTAGAACAGCCGCGCATCACGTCACTTAATTGTTTTGGATCTATTTTAAAACGGGGGCCACATTTTTCATTAATGTTTTACGTAGTGTTTTTGGTACCGAAAGACTTTCAAACTTCGTATACTTATCTATTTTGTGTTATAGAACAGAAAAATATTTTTGTATTCGAATTTATTTCATGTAAAAAATTGTCTTATTTCGATAATTTCAACCAATCACTGACAAGTATTCAGTTGTTTATATTTACTCCTTTGGCTGATTAAGCGATGTAAAGCGTATTTAATCTCCATACCTTCGTTTTATTTGCTTTTTTCATTTTAAATTTGCTTTAACCCTAACCCTAACCCTAACCCTAACCCTAGGGTTAGGGTTAGGGTTAGGGTTAGGGTTAATTGTTTCAGAATCGTTTGTTTATGTAGTCGGCACTTAATGTATATCGGCTGAATGGACGTCAGTGATTGGTTGAAATTACAGAAATACGACAACTTTAACATGGAATAACTTATGGATTTCTTTTTTTTTTTAAGAAGACTAAGAGAAAAAGATGTTTTATATGACACATTCTACCAGTGTTCCAAGTTTTAAAGTGTTTCGTTAATGAAAAATGTGGCCCCCGTTTTAAAAAAGATCCATTGTTTTAGACACAAGTACACTGTTATCTTGTATCTCTAATTCCCGCGTTCAATCAAAGCTTGCTAATTAGTATAGCGACATCTATCTATATTTCACAAATACACACACACACACTCTCTCCCTCTCTCGCTGTATTTTCCTCTCAGCAACACCAACCTCTTGTTGTAGTGAAAGTGAAAGTGGCAAGTAAGTCTATGTAAGTGATGTGGAAGGACCGCAGTTAAACTCTCGGTTCGATAATAATACAAGTGAGGAATCTAATATGGGTCTATCTAATGCTCTGTATGAGCATGTATATGTTAAATAAAATGAGACAATAAAGCCAAGGCTGTGGGGGATTTTCAGGACATTTATAAAGAGAAAGTTAGTCTTATAGATCTTTCTGGGATATTAGGAATATCCCTTCATCAGAGACGATGTGAGATGGTTAAATAGAGGGAAATAGTAGAGTTCAATATAAGGAGTTATTTTGGAAAAGGATGGAAATAAAAAGTATAAAGAGAAATAAGGGAATAAAAGTAAAAATAAAAATATATAACATCCTACGTATATTTTTATTTTTACTTTTATTATCTTATTTCCCTTTATACTTCTTATTTCCACCCTTTTCCAAAATAACTCCTTATATTGAACTCTACTATTTCCCTCTATTTAACCATCTCACATCGTCTCCGATGAAGGGATATTCCTAATATCCCAGAAACAGCTGTAAGACTAACTTTCTCTTTATAAATGTCCTGAAAATCCCACATAGCCTTGGCTTTGTTGTCTCATTTTACTTAACACACACACACACACACACACACATACACACACATACATACATACATACATACATACATACATACATACATACATACATACATACATACATATATATATATATATATATATATATATATATATATATATATATATATATACAGTGTATCGCACCAGTAATTACTTGGGCTAGCGATGACAGATCAAAGATATATATACAACTCGAGACTGAATGTTAATTTTATACCAGCGCTTTTTAAAAAATAATCGATACATTTGATCATACACATTGTTTATTTCAACAGGATAATTTTTAAGGTCGTGAGCCAATATAGCCTCATTGAAATTAGGTTACTTGCTTGTTCCCCCTCTGTGTGTGTGTCTCTCTCTCTCTTATTATTATTGTTATGGTGTAGATTACTGTATCTAGGGGTAATATTAGACGAAAGGAAGATTTTGTAGGTTTGGGAGGAGGGCGTCCAGTAGCTATCGCGAGTATTTTGTTGAGTGTTGTGTTTTTCGCGGCGTGTTATTAAAACCCCAAGATGCCGCCCAAAAGCCCTACGCCTTCAAAGGCCAGAAAAAGATTATGACGCTCCATGAGAAGGTACAACTATTGGATATGTTCCGGAAAGGTAAATGCTATGCTGCAGTACGTCGCTATTGTATTGTCAACGAAAACACCATTCGCTACTTAAAGAAGAACGAGGTGCCGATCAGGACTACCGTAGTAGTAAGTTTCTGTGAAAGTGCCAAAAAGATAACGATAGTGAGAAATAAGCACTTCGTCACGATGGAATCGGCTTTGGCATTATGGATCAGTGGCTGCAAGAAGAAAAACATCCCTTTGAGCAGTAACATCATTCGTGAGAAAGCACTGGAATTATACCAGCAGTTCGACAGAGAAGACGGAGCAGAAGGTACCGAAGAAACGCAACCAAAACCATTGACAGCACCGGAGCCCGAAGATTTTCAAGTCAGCAAGAGATAGTTTGATCGTTTCCAGAAACGGTTTAAAATAAAGTGTTTCCTTGCATGGAGAGCATCAGCCGACAAAGAAAGCCGCCGAGAAGTACCTCGAGACCTACAGGCAGATCATCGAGGACAAGGGATGCAAGCCGGAACAAGTTTTCAATATGGACGAGACTGGCTTGTTCTGGAAGAAGATGCTTTCCAGAACATACATCATGAAGGACGAAGCCAGAGCCCCAGAATTTAAGGCACAGAAGGACAGAGTGATGCTAATTATATGTGGCAATGCTGTTGGCTTCATGATCAAACCAGGATTTAACTACAAGTACGTGAACCCGTAGGACTTCAAAAATATGAATAAAAACCTGCTGCCTGTCTACTGGATGCACAATCCCAAGGCCTGGATCACCAAAATTCTAATTTTTAATTGGTTCCACCAATGCTTTATCTCTCAAGCCAAGGAATACCTCCAAAACGTATGCATGGAATTCAAGGTGTTGCTTGTTATTGATAATGCTGGTGGTCACTCTTTGGATTTGAATCACGAGGGAGTCCAAGTCGAGTTCCTCCCTGCCAACACCACCTCTGTCATCCAGCCTATGGATCAAGGCGTGATCTGTGCCTTCAAGGCACTTTACACTTGGAACTCTCCAACACCTTGTGGACTGCGTCAATGGATTCGGACGAGAATTTTAAGTCAAAGGAGTGCTGGCGTAACTTCATGATCGCAACGTGCCTGTCAGTCACCCATGCTGCTCTTAAAGACATGAAAAAAAGAAACCGTCATCGCATGCTGGAAGATGTGGCCAGAGTGTGTCCAGGATACGAGGGATTCTCACCTGAAGATATTCAGCACGAGGCTGTCAACAATGCGGTGAAACTGGCAACGGTACTTGGTGGCGAAGGTTTTGACGACATCACGCAAGATGAGGTCAACAACCTCATCGATGCCCACTCTGAAACCCTGACAGACGAAGATTTGTAGGAGTTAACGAAGTCTGCCAGCGAAGAGGAGGAAGTGCCAGATCCAGAGGAATAGAAGAATGAGGTGCGCTTGACAATCGAACGTCTGTCCGACCTTTTGAGGACAGCAAAGGAATTGCAAGGTAAGGCAGAAGCGAGGGGTCCCTATATGGTTCGGTCTCTCCAATTTAAAAAATGCCATCGACGCTGCCATGCAAACATATAAAACTCTCCTCACGACCATGAAGAAACAATGACAGCAACTTCCCATCACAATGTTCCTCAAGCCCACCAAGAAAGCCTTGCATGAAGATACATCCCCCAAAAACACCTGAAGAAGAGGCGTCACCTGAAGAGCTTTAAATCTTCTTTGCTGTGCAGTCAGTACCGTCATTATATTCATCATCATCGTCTTAAATCAATATCATTCATTATTGATGAATAACCGTACGTTTTACTTTATTTTTGTTAAACTATTATTAAATATTATACATATATCTTACATCATATTTTGATATTTATAAGCCTTTTTATGGACCAGATTCAATATTCGCGGCTTTTCACTTTTCGCGGGTGGTCTAGGAACGTAACCCCTCATATATATGTGTGTGTGTGTGTGTGTGTGTGTGTGTGTGTGTGTGTGTGTGTGTGTGTGTGTATATATATATATATATATATATATATATATATATATACACACACAGTATCTCACAGAAGTATGTAAAGTATGTACACCCCTAATAATTTTCAATGAATTTGCCATTACTCTGATAATATCGAAGGAAATCAAAAGAAATTTATACTGAATAAAATATATTATAGATGCAAACATTATACAAATTTGGAAGACAAAACAATAAACATTTTCAAAGATATGAACGAAACAATAATTTACAAACGTTACAAAAGTATATACTGCCTAAAAGAAATTCGCTATGTTCAATATTTTATCCGCTGTTTTTTTACTAAAATCAGATATTGCTGATAATTTCAATTCTAATAAATTATATCTCCCGGCATTTTTGCACCGGCCATTGTTATTGCATCCGCAGGAATTCTGATTTGTGTACGATGGTGAAAATCTTCGTTGTGATTAAAATAGCACCAAAAGGAAAAGAATTGTCTGAAGATTTGAAGAAAATTATTTTTAATTTGCTCAAGAATGGTTTAGGATAAAAGTTAATTAGCAAACGAATGCATATTAGCGTAAACACAGTTACCAAAGTAATTCAGAAGTACAAAGCTACTGGATGGCTAAGCAATAAACATCGTCCAGGTCGTCCTTCTATTTTAACTGTGTGTGATATTCGCCACATCCAACGTTGCGTGATGGGCGACAGACGTCGTATCGCTTCATCTTTGACCCAAGAAGTGACTTCTGTCAGTGGAAAGAATGTATCCACCCAAACAGTTCACCGAAGTTTGAACAAGTGTGGTCTTCATGGAAGCAGTCCTCGTAAGGAGCCTCTCCATACTACCAGGCATAAATCAAGTCCACTTTCTTTTGCCGAAACATATGAGAGTAAGGGGAAGGAGTTCTGGAATAAAAAATTTTTCTTCTGACGAGACTAAAATCAACTTGTTTGTGTCAGATGGTATTAAACGAGTATGGCGACGACCAGGTGAAGGTAATAGCGACAAATGCACCGTGCCTACCGTGAAACACGGCCGCGGAAGTGTTATGCTTTGGGGATGCATGAGTACGGCTGGTGTAGGAGGACTCGCATTTATTGAGAGAACAATAGCTTCATTGTGACATATTGCAGAAAATAATGTTGAAAAGCATCAAGGAACTAGGAAGACAATCCACGTTCCAATATGATAATAACCCTTAACACACTTGAAAGAAGACGACTAAGGTAAAGGTATTGCCTTGGCCTACCATGTCACTTGATTTAAATCCATTAGAACATTTTTTAGGTGTTTCGAAAGGGAAGGAGAAAAGTCCTCGCAATGTAACACAGTTGAAAGACAACATTCAGGATGAAAGGAGGTCGATTTCATCGGTTATGCCCAGAAGACTTAATGCAATCATTGAAAGCAAGGGTGGTCACACTAAATATACAATATAGCCAATAATCCTTTAGGGTGTACATATTTTTGTTACGTTTGAAAATTGATATTTCGTTCATATATTTGAAAATGTTTATTGTTTTGTTCTAAATTCGTATAATGCTTGCATGTATGATATATTTTATTCAGTACAAATTCCCCTTGATTTCCTTCCATATTATCAGAGTAATGCCAATTTTACTGATTTTTTTTTTGGGGGGGGGGGGTACATGCTTCTGTGAGATACTGTATATACATATATATATGTATGTATGTGTGTATGTATGTATGTATGTATGTATGTATGTATGTATGTATGTATGTATGTATGTATGTATACATGTGTCTATGCGCGTGCAATATATTATATACAGGGTCTTCCTTATCGGACGAGGTTTTATTGGAAGGGTCGTTCTAGTCGCGCTCTTCTGTTTCGTGTTCGTCGACGCAAGCGCATGCTTGTTGACCCCCACGTGACCTGTGAGTTCTCCATATGCAGCCGCCGTCATGTCGCCCTTCCGCTCGCGAGCGTCCTTATATTGCGCAGGCGTGGCTGTGTGATATGAAGTTTGCTTCCCAACCACATATTCGTGGTTCAGTCCCACTTCGTGACACCTTGGACAAATGTCTTCTGCTCTAGCCTCAGGTCAACCAAAGCCTTGTAGACGAAAACACAAACAAGCTCGTCGTATATCGTTTCTATCTTAATTTACATTTTTTACGCAGGTAAAATGCATGTTAAACTCTGCTTCTGTGTGTGTGTGTTATTTCTTTACTACCTACAAGGGGCTACACACAAAGGGGACAAACAAGGACAGACAAACGGAGTAAGTCGATTATATCGACCCCATTGCGTAACTGGTACTTATTTAATCGACCCCGAAAGGATGAAAGGCAAAGTCGACCTCGGCGGAATTTGAACTCAGAACGTAGCGGCAGACGAAATGCCGCTAAGCATTTCGCCCGGCGTGCTAACGTTTCTGCCAGCTCGTGTGTGTGTGTCGCCACCGCTTAACAACCTAACTATCGGTCAGCAAAACTGACCGATAGAATAAATGTCATTCTTTAAGAAAACGAAATAAATACTGGGATCGATTCGTTCGACTAAAACCGGTGGAAACCTGAAGTTGCGAGATGGGACGAATATGGAGGGTACTGCAAAACGTCCCACCCAAGATCCAGTCTACCACGTCTACAGAGAAGTGTGAGGGCTGGCATTTTCGTGATGAAAGACAATGCGTTCACAATTAGCAAGTTCTGGACGATCGAAATTTTGAAGACCATTTCTGGCACACTCGGCCCGTAACAGCATCCCCTCCGTACGCAGTGCATATCTTCCTGCAGGCTTCCGCTGCTTTCTTGCCTTTTAAAAAATAAAAATAGCATGATGTGTCAATAATGTTCATTTTCGTCCATCTTTTTCAGGGTGATTTCTAATATACAAAATACAATCTGTATCATCGCAAGTTAACGCTAAACCATGTCAGTGTGTTAGGTATCTAAGGGATACACATGCGCAAAGAAAAAGTGAACGAACTTTTTGGTCAACCCAATACAAGATACGTTCAAAAAGCATTCAATTTTATTTGTTCCCGCCAAAACTAATGCTGCATGCGAAAATTCCTTTCGGTGGGAGGTGATGCCACCTTTCCTACGCATGCGTGAAAACTTTCACACCGGTAGACAGCACCAGTTCCTGACTGTTACGCCTAGAGTACAGGGGTGTAGTGCGCGCTCATAGGCTCCTCGTTACGGTTTGTGGATGGTCTGCCTGAGCGTGCCTAACTCTCCTCTGATGTGCGGCCATGTTTGAAGCCGATGTACCACTTCTTGATCTGAGTATTGTTCGCGGCATCATCATCAAAGACCTGCTGAATCTTCTGGATGGTTTGAGTTTGAGTATCACCAAGCTTTTAGCAAAACTTAATCCAACACTTCTGCCCGATGCGCACGGTGAAAACGAAAATCCATCTGTACTTTGGGCATATAACAGCGAAAGATTTTGTACAAGCGCTGGAAGGGGGGCGCCACCTCCCAACCAAGGGATTT
>NC_142929.1:62504389-62564389 GCF_046866305.1 Octopus bimaculoides | reverse complement strand
TGCGCGCCTGGCCAGCAGGACGGCATCATTCGAAAGCTAAAACAATGCGAGAAAACGCATTGTGACCAGGGGTGTATAACAATATACGATAGTCTGGTCGCTACAGTGATGTGTTTGTGTTTGTATGTGTGTGTGCGCGGGCGCGTGTGTGTAAATACCAAAACAAAGAGGGGTTAATAAAAATATTAAGCTAAGCGAAATACTTTATTAAGTTTTCTGCAGATACAAATACACTAGAGTAACAAAAAAGTCTTGTAACTGGTATTGTACACCAGGTAATCCGAAGTTGGAAGCCGATATCGAAGTCCATCACAAGTCAAATTTGTTAACCCACGGTTGCATTACACAGTTAAGACGGTTTGTTTTTACAGAATGATACATAAATACACATAAATAATGGGTTATACACATTTATTTATTCTTTCATTCATTATAGGCTTACAGCTGTTTCAGGTATTATTTTGGGTACGTTCATGGTTCAATTTTATCAATCACTCGATTGATCGACTGAAAACAGAGGAAACCGCCCTCACAGCAACTTCCTCGGAGCTAAAATTAAAAAAAACTCCATATATACATATATATATATATATATATATATATATATATATATATATATATATATATATATATATATATATTTATATATTTATATGTTGTTGTACTTGGGGATGGTCATATCATAAATCTTGCAAAACAAATATATATATTTATATTTATATACATATACATGTGTGTGTGTGTGTGTGTGTGTGTGTGTGTGTGTGTGTGTGCTTGTATCTATGCATACATACATACATATATATGCACACACAAATATACATACACACACATATACCTGTATACATAATATATATGTGTGTATGTATGTGTAAATGCATACACATAAATGGCTGAGTATTCCACAGACAAAATCAACGACAACAGTGTAACAAGGACTGGCATTTAAATTACAGACACAATCTATCTGTTGGCCTTCTGCGCCGTTTCCCTCAACCTAATTTCATTCAAAACTTATGGATCGAACCTTAGACTTCACGACGGAAAAGTGAACATCTTAACTGTTTAGTCATAACAGGTTCGTAATCTCTTTAATTAAAAACAAAGATGGTTTTATCTTGGAAGCCTACGCGCACATTTATTTGCCTTTGTGCGCTAGTTGTAAAACATGTCTATGCGTGCACAAGTTCACCGCTTAAAGGACACATTGCTTATGAACCTAGTCGATCACATCTGACCCGGGGCGAAACAATAGCAACATAACTATAACAGTACAACAGTGGTAAATTTATGCTCCCTTATGATAATTAAACTGTTGCTAGAAGTATATATTGTCTTCTTATCTACTACTACACTGTTTGGTGCCATCCACTTCAGGAGTCATTGAAAATCCATCAAAAGTCATAAGAGGTTAAATACATACTGCTACCACTGCTGCCACTTTAGCCAACAACACAACACTTTTGTCACTACCACTGCTTCACTAGTTTTCTAGTGTTATACCAGAATTAAAGCACTATTACTTCGAACATCATATTTTATACAATAATCAGTGTGTGCCGAAATAGGAAATGTTTGTATCAGTGTGTGTGTGTGAAGTAGAAGATACTACTACACACACATACATACATGCAAGATACATGATACTGTGTTGCCGTCAGTCGCCATTATCACAAATCTTAAGTGTCACGTCTCCCCATCAGCCAATTGTCACTAGCCTAGATTTTGGCGCCAAAAGGAATTCCTTTGTCATAATGTCCCGATTATTTGGATAGAATTGAAAAAATGATACGACAGTTTTATTGGGGTTTTTTTTAACCAACCAAATTGTTTACTTTGAAATGCTTGTTGTTCCACGAAAAACTTGCAGGGGCCTCACTTTCGCAATAAAACCTGATTGCTGAATACCGAACAGACCAGAGTCAAAAAGAAAATTAACAGAAATTCACGATATTTTGATCTCTCAAATTAGCACATTCTCTCCGGCACGTGTTGATTTTTTCATAGAAAGATTTGTTTTCCAGCGCACACGCATACACGGGTTCACACTAAAAGCAATTTTTATTCTGTGATCTACATTTTAGGAATTGTTGCTAATTTGTCTTTTAAGAAGTTTCATTTTGTTTTTTCCATTCAAACACTAATTAGTGTGTTATTTCTAAAAGACACTGGATTTAAATAGCGAACTTTGAATTTAACACGAAATCGGTTTTGAGTTTTCATGCTAGGAACTCTCTATGATTGCAAGCTGTTTTAGACCAATCGAAACACATGGTAGAATTACATTATTTCACTAGCCAGATCTATCGATACCTAGTTTGTGTTTTGTTTTGGTTTGGGTTGTGTTGGCGAGGACGGTTCTATCGGCAAATGCGAAAATTGTATACAACCAATTTTTGTTATTATAGTTATGAAAAAAACATTAGCAATTTTGTACGTTAGCCTGGCAGAATCGTTAACACGCCGGGCAAAATGCTTAGCGGCATTTCGTTCGTCTTCACGTTCTGAGTTCAAATTCCACTGAGATCGACATTGTCTTTCATCTTGGGGTCGATAAAATAGGTACCAGTTGAACATTGGAGTCGATTTAATTTACTTAACCCCTTCCTCAAACCTGCTAGCCGTGTGCCTAAATTTGAAACCATTATTAATTTTGCCTGTTTGTGTCTGTGTGAGCAGAAGAACAGGCACAGTGAGGAACTGTTTCAGGTAACTAGAAGAGTAGGTAGGTATCGTGTATACTTTCTCTAGGAGAAAAGTAGAAAATAATAAGCCTACTGGGGTTTTCTAGCGAAAGGATTATTGGTGTAAGGAGCAGTGTGAATCATAAGGTCGTTGGACAAAAACTGTGCATGAAATGGCGGCATTGTACTCGCGCTCACTGACCCATCAAGTAGAAAGAGGCATGGAAGTGCGACTATAAAAAGGTTGTTGGATGAAAAGACTGAGTGCGAGAAGGCTGAACTACTCCACGTGGACTTTAAACTTTGGGGAAACTGTCATATAAGACATATTTTTTTAAAAAAGCCTATCCCCCAAATTATTCCAGTTCAAATATGCAAAGTTAGGTCTCCCACAAGTTTTAGCGCACTGAAAATTATTTTTCCTATATATGCGCTGCTGAGATTGGGGTGCGCCTTACATCGCATCAATCACTGTTTACAGCTATACGGTTAAAAGAGCTATTAAAGATTTGAAGGCATGGAAAGCTGCTGAACCATCAGAGATAGTCACCGAGATGTTACAGACTGGATCAGGTATTACAGTAATGTGTCATTCCCAGTGACTAGTACAGCAGTACCACCGATAACTAAATCAAGAGCAAAAGATACACTCTAGAAGAAGCGACTCCAGTGGTGTTATAATCGATGGACAACGTGAGGAATAGAATTAGCTTATGGGAGATGTAATGAACAAGCCAGTATAAAAAGCATTCGTTGACTCCATAAAAGACCTTTGACAGAGTTCCACGCTCTGTATTATGGTAGTCGCTAATTAAACTAATTTTAGATGAATGGTTTGTGAGAACTATGCAAATCATGTTCAGGGATACTAACGTCAACTAAGTGGCGTTGTATATCTAGTAAAGATAGGTATCTGTCTGCATAGTTTTCAACCCACTCATTTTATTTCAGTTCTAGCCAAAAGAGAGGAGTTCAAGATTGGCTGTCTGATAGAACTTCAATATAATCCTTTCTACTATAGACACGAGGCTTGAATTTTGGGAGTTGGGGGTGCTAGTCGATCACATTGACCCCAGTGCTTAACTGGTAGTTATTTCATCGACCCCGAAAGGATGAAAAGCAAAGTCAACCTCGACAGAATTTGAACTCAGAACGTAAAGACGGACGAAATGCCGCTAAGCATTTTTCCCGGCACAGTAACGATTCTACCAGTTCACCGCCTTATGGAACTTCAATATAGTGACAATCTAGTTCTCATAGCGAACTCAATTAACAAATTAGGATAAAAGTTACAAACATGGAAGCAGAGTCTAGAATCAAGAGGTCTAAAAATAAACCAATAAAAACAAAAGACCTAGCTAGCAAGAAATAATACAAAATTCGGAGGCCACCTGGAAAGGGTTCATACTAGATACGCAGACCGTAGGCAAAAATTCTATACTGTATAACCAACGTAAAATATATAGCAGCTGGAGTAAGAACGATGTGGAAAAAGTTCTGAAATTTATTACCTTTGCTGGCAGCAAGAGGACTTCCCCTCCTTCCCTTCTTCCTCCTCTCTCTTTCCCTCGTACTTTGCCCTGCTCCCCCTCTCTCTCTCTCTATCTATCTTTGTATCTCTCTCCTATAGATTGTATGGTGCACATTTTAGAAGTTCAATATTACATTGCAATGAATGCTGAGGACGTGCGAAGGCTGGAATAAAACGGAGCGATCATGTTTCATAGGATGTGTAATGGAAGCGTGCATGAATGACGGAGTATAAATGAAGTGAAGGGGGAAAAAATCAGAATGGAATGATCTCATAAAGTGAAAGACAGAAGACTTTGTTGTTACGAACATGTGATACATATGAAGGATGTCAGATGGGTGAAGACGTCTTAAGCTGTCTAACTGGAAAGAACTTGTTGAAGAGGAAGATTGTGGTAAAAGATAACTCAGATGACAAAGCTCCATGAAGAGATGACATGTCATCGTAACCAGTGGCGAAATTCTGTAGTGGAGAAAACTATGAAAGCATGAAAGCACAAAGAAAAAAAAAACCATGTTAGTGATGAGGTCGTCCGCAGATGTATATGTATAATTGTATGCGTAATGTGTGTGTGTGAATATTGAAGTTGTTCAACCAGTTTTTGAACTCGCTGGTCGCTGCCTTCCAGTCTATGTCAACAATGGCTTTTAAACCTCTTCAGTTCTTTTTCATTCCCTTCTGAACCTTCGAAGTGGAGGTGCAATGGTCCAGTGGTTAGGGCAGTGGACTCGCGGTCATAGGATCGCGGTTTCGATTCCCAGACCGGGCGTTGTGAGTGTTTATTGAGCGAAAACACCTAAAGCTCCACGAGGCTCAGGCAGGGGATGGTGGCGAACCCTGCTGTACTCTTTCACCACAACTTTCTCTCACTCTTACTTCCTGTTTCTGTTGTGCCTGTAATTCAAAGAGTCAGCCTTGTCACACTGTGTCACGCTGAATATCCCTGAGAACTACGTTAAAGGTACACGTGTCTGTGGAGTGCTCAGCCACTTACACGTTAATTTCACGAGCAGGCTGTTCCGTTGATCGGATCAACTGGAACCCTCGACGTCGTAAGCGACGGAGTGCCAACAACGAACCTTCAAAACTTCTTTTCCTTATGAACATAAAATCTTAGTTCACAATCATCTTATTCCCAATGTATCGGACACTTGACACCGGTACTCTCTGCCGTGCTTTAATGGATGTATGATACAGTAGATTAAGATAATAGATTGGTCGCTGGCTAATGTTTTTGTTTGTTTTTATTTGTTTGTTTTAACTTGAGTGTAAACAATGATGGAGTGATGGCGCTTAGGGAAAATGTAGAATTGATAAAGTGTAAAGCAGTGCAGGAACAATCTGGTTACCGGTGGCCAGATTAATGGAATGTTACTGTATGTATATACACACACACGCGCACACACACACACACACACACACACACACACAGACACATATATATATATTGGCTAAACTGGCAACATGACCATCCCCAAATACAACTATATATATATATATATATATATATATATATATATATATATATATACATGTGTGTGTGTGTGTGTACATATATATATATATACATACATATACACACACGCATACACACGCATACACACACACACACACACACACACACAGCTGCCATTTTTGTATGTATGCCTGTATTTATATTGCCAATGTGTCATATTATGTTCTGGAAAGCAAAATTTCAATAAATAGAGATAAAGTAACCGCATGGTATGTTATGATTGATTAACAATTGAAGACAGTGCCTCAGCATAACCACAGTGCGATAACTGAAACCAGTAAAGGAAATAAAAGTAAAAGAATATATATATATTCATATACATATATTGATAATATACAGCCAAAATTGCATGGGTGAACATTCTCAAGAACAGTTGTTGGCAAGAGATTATCCTGATTCTGCTGCCTTCTGGCACCAAGCAGCATGAATCTACATCTCAATGATTAAGGGTTCTTAAAACCTGACTTTTATAAAGAATCTCCAAATGTAGATTATTCACAAAACCAATGAAGCACAGTAAAATTTTGAAAAGCAATTGAAGCATACATACTGTTTCATTGCCTCTCAAATAGTGACTTCTGTAAGATAGGACAATAAGTCAGCCTGTACATGGTCATTTTAACTGCTTGAAATAGCTCCCAAATTTCTCTCAAAATACATCCGACCATCTTAAAAAGACTAGTGTAATCTTTGATAGTGGAGGCGCAATGGCCCAGTGGTTAGGGCAGCGGACTCACGGTCATAGGATCGCAGTTTCAATTCCCAGACCTGGCGTTGTGAGTGTTTATTGAGAGAAAACACCTAAAGCTCCACGAGGCTCTGGCAGGGGATGGTGGTGAACCCTGCTGTACTCTTTCACCACAACTTTCCCTCACTCTTACTTCCTGTTTCTGTTGTGCCTGTAATTCAAAGGGTCAGCCTTGTCACACTGTGTCACGCTGAATATCCCCGAGAACTACGTTAAGGGTACACATGTCTGTGGAGTGCTCAGCCACTTGCACGTTAATTTCACGAGCAGGCTGTTCCGTTGATCGGATCAACTGGAACCCTCGACGTTGTAAGTGACAGAGTGCCAACAACAACAACAATCTTTGATACAATATGTCTAAAACAAAATTGGATGTTCATAGCTGGAAAGCCTCTGACCATAGATTTGACCAATAAAGGCTGTCTAACTTATAAACTATAATAAATTGTGCAGATGAGGGATTTTTACATCAACTGGTCTTTTTTATCTTCTTTGTTTTTGTGTGTGTGTTATTCTATTTAGAAATGTAACAGTTGTTCAGCTATGATGAAACTGATTTACCTTGCAAATGGTAGATAATATAGTAGTAGTAGTAATAATAATAATAATAATAATAATAATAATAATAATAATAATAATATACTCCCAGTCCTTTTGAAAGAAACCCTATAAAAATGAAGAATTGTATGGTTGAAGAAGCCACTAAACCACACATCTATATGGCGAACTCAAAATTGCTACTGTCAGAGAGTGAAGGCACATGGCTTAGTGGATAGGGTATTCAGCTCATGATCACAAAGTTGTAAGTTTGATTCCTGGCAGCGCTTTGTGTCCTTGAGCAAAACACCTTATTCCATGTTGCTCCAATCCACTCAGCTGGCAAAAATGAGTTGTACCTGCAATTCAAAGGTCCAGCCTTGTCACATTCTGTGTCATGCTAAATCTCCTGGAAACTACATAAAAGATTACATGTGTCTGTGGAATGCTCAACCACTTGCACACTAATTTTATGAGCAGGCTCTTCTGTTGGTCAGATCAACAGGAACCCTCATTGTCATAACCAACAGAGTGCCTGTTTTTATTTTACTGACAGACACCTCCTTCAAATCCAGTTTCTACTGAAGTACACACTTTGCATTCACCTTGCATCAGGGTGATGGAGTTAGTAAAACAGCAAACCAAGTGTTTAGCCACATACCCTTACATTTTAAGTTCAAATATTGCTGAGGTCAGCTTTACTTTCCTTCATTCCAGGGTGGATCAAATAAAATCCAACCAAACATTGAATATAACTGATTGTTTTCTTCTCCAAAATTGGTTAACTTGTGCCTAAGTTAGAAATCTACATTATCTGTGAATGACACAGTTATCCCAAGTAAGTTCACTATTTGTGTGATACTTAAACATATGAACACAAATCAAGGTGTTTTTTGACATTTTAAGCAATTATGTCTTGAAAATTGTAAAGATTTTCATGGCTTCATAAAATAAATGACATGTATGAGACCAATTTCAGAAAATGAGAAATACATAAAGACAGTGTAATTCTTTATTAGCAACATTCTGAATATATATTTCTAACCACTGTTGTATTACATTCTAGCATCCTTGACCTGATGACCATCATCTTTCTAGAAACAACAACAATAATCATAACTATGAGATTTATTCTATGTATTGTGTGATTTCTCAGCTGCTGGAATTTCTTATGGAAAACAGAAGCTAACATAACTAAATCACCTGATAACAATGACTATGACAATAACAACTATACTTTCAACGACCACCTCTTTTCTATTCGATGTGCCATGGTACACAATTTTGAAGACCGGGAAAGCCCCCGGCCCATCAGGAATCACTGCAGAGATGCTCAAAATATCTGGCAGTGTTGGCTATAGCCTAGTCACCCGTATTACGAACCAGGTGATACACGAAGGAGTCATACCCTATGACTGGTGTAGCAGCATCATAGTCAACTGCTACAAAGGTAAAGGGGACGCTTTAGATACAAATAATTACAGAGGCATCAAGCTGTTAGATCAGGTTATGAAAGTTACAGAGAGGGTCATAGCCCAACTAATTAGGGAGCGAATCAATTTAGATGAGATGCAGTTTGGGTTCGTGCCAGGTAAAAGCACTACTGATGCCTTATTTCTAGTGAGACAGTTGCAAGAGAAATACCTAGCCAAGGATAAACCTCTGTACCTGGCTTTCGTTGACATGGAGAAAGCCTTTGACAGGGTCCCCCGATCCCTTATCTGGTGGTCAATGAGGAAACTTGGGATAGAAGAATGGCTAGTGAGAGCTGTGCGAGCCATGTACAGAGATGCGGCCAGTAAGGTGAGGGTTGGAAATGAGTACAGCAATGAATTCCGGGTAGAGGTAGGGGTCCACCAAGGTTCCGTCCTCAGCCCCCTATTATTTACCATAGTCCTCCAGGCAATCACAGAGGAGTTCAAGACAGGTTGCCCCTGGGAGCTCCTCTATGCTGATGACCTTGCCCTAATTGCGGAGTCACTATCAGAACTAGAGGAGAAGTTTCAGGTGTGGAAGCAAGGTCTAGAATTGAAGGGCCTTAGAGTCAACCTAGCTAAAACCAAAATCCTAATAAGTAGGAAGGTAGATAAAACACAAACCCCTTCAGGTAGATGGCCCTGCTCAGTATGTAGAAAAGGAGTAGGTAGTAACTCTATAAGATGTACCCGGTGCAAGCTATGGACACATAAGAGGTGCAGCAACATCAAAGGCAGGTTAACTAGCAAGTTAGTTTTTGTTTGTGGCAGATGTTCAGGTGCAATAAAGACTGCAAACAAACAGGAAACAACTTCTATCTCATTCCAGGGTGAAAAACTAGAGGTAGTCGATAGCTTCCGCTATCTGGGCGACCAAGTTAGTAGTGGGGGTGGGTGCGCTGAAAGTGTAGCTGCTAGAATAAGAATAGCCTGGGCAAAGTTTAGAGAGCTCTTACCCCTGCTGGCGACAAAGGGACTCTCACTCAGAGTAAAAGGCAGACTGTATGACGCATGCGTACGAACAACCATGCTACATGGCAGTGAAACATGGGCTGTAACTGCTGAGGACATACGTAAGCTCGCAAGGAATGAAGCCAGTATGCTCCGTTGGATGTGTAATGTCAATGTGAATACCCGTCAGAGTGTAAGTATCTTGAGAGAAAAGCTGAACATTAGAAGCATCAGTTGTGGCGTGCAAGAGAGACGATTGCGCTGGTATGGACATGTGGTGAGAATGGAGGAGGATAGCTGCGTGAAAAAGTGCCACACCCTAACAGTTGAGGGAACCCGTGGAAGAGGTAGGCCCAGGAAGACCTGGGCTGAGGTGGTGAGGCAAGACCTTCGTACATTGGGCCTCACCGAGGCGATGACTACGGACCGAGACCTTTGGAAATGGGCTGTGCGTGAGAAGACCCGGCAAGCCAAGTAAGATCGTTGCCAGTGCCCCTGGACTGGTTCTTGTGCGGGTGGCACATGAGATGCACCATTTTGAGCGTGGCCGTTGCCAGTACCGCCTGACTGGCTCCTGTAGGATTTTCGAGCGAGATCGTTGCCAGTGCCCCTGGACTGGCTTGTGCGGGTGGCACATAAAAGACACCATTTCGAGCGTGGCCGTTTTCGTGCGGGTGACACGTAAAAGCACCCACTACACTCTCTGAGTGGTTGGCGTTAGGAAGGGCATCCAGCTGTAGAAACTCTGCCAAATCAGACTGGAGCCTGGTGTTGCCATCCGGTTTCACCAGTCCCCAGTCAAATCGTCCAACCCATGCTAGCATGGAAAGCGGACGTTAAACGATGATGATGATGATGATGACACACACACACACATGCATGTTGTTGCCATGCATGGACTTGTTTTCTATTTATAATTAATTAGGGATTATTGAAATTACATTTTAAGTCTATGAATAAACATTTCTCCATTTGACAGACTTCAGATGAATGAATTGTTTGTTTAATCATTGATCATCAGAGATACACATCATTGGATGATCAGTCCTATTGCTTTCCGACAAGTGAGTGGCTAGTTAATATGGTTGCCATGCCTTGCTCATCAGTTTTATTCTACAAAAGACATGCAACTTAAACAAACTGAACCTGCATCTTAGTGTTGGGTTTCAAGAAGTATTGCTTCTACTTAATAACACATCATCATTCATATATAAGGCTTATTGATTGTATAAAACTCTGAACTACATTTTTAATATTAGACTTGTATTTGTTTGGACATAATAAATCATTTCTTGATATATGTTTGTTGTTAAGTTACTGTTACTTAACCCAAGGTCAGAATTGATCAAGCTGACCCATGGGCCAAAGGCTTTCCAGCTATACCATCCATCCTTTAATTCAGGAAGTGCATATAAAACTACATTATCTAATATATACTATCATTGAGGTAGCAAGCTAGCAGAATCATAACCACACCAAAAAAAAAAAAAAAAATGTTTGATGGTATTTCTTCCGACTTTATATTCTGAGTTCTAATGTCACCAGGGTCAACTTTGCCCTTCACCCTTTCAAGATCGATGAAATAAATACCAGCTTAACACTGGGCTCAATGTAATCAACTTACTCCTCCACTGAAATTGATGCCCTTCAGCCAAAATTTAAAACCAATATGTACTACCATTTTTAGGATGCAGCATGCCCAATTAATTAGAAAGCTTACTTTGCAATCACAAAGTAATCTCAGGTTCAATTTCACAGCATTATATCTCAGACAAGTCTCTTTTACCTTAGCCTTGGGTCAACCCAAGTCTTCATCATCATCATCATCATCATCGTTTAACGTCCGCTTTCCATGCTAGCATGGGTTGGACGATTTGACTGAGGACTGGTGAAACCGGATGGCAACACCAGGCTCCAGGCTAATTTGGCAGAGTTTCTACAGCTGGATGCCCTTCCTAACGCCAACCACTCAGAGAGTGTAGTGGGTGCTTTTACGTGTCACCCGCACGAAAACGGCCACGCTCGAAATGGTGTCTTTTATGTGCCACCCGCACAAGCCAGTCCAGGGGCACGGGCAACGATCTCGCTCGAAAATCCTACGAGAGCCAGTCAGGCGGTACTGGCAACGGCCACGCTCAAAATGGTGCATCTCATGTGCCACCCGCACAAGAACCAGTCCAGGGGCACTGGCAACGATCTTACTTGGCTTGCCGGGTCTTCTCATGCACAGCACATTTCCAAAGGTCTCGGTCAGTAGTCATCGCCTCGGTGAGGCCCAATGTACGAAGGTCTTGCCTCACCACCTCAGCCCAGGTCTTCCTGGGCCTACCTCTTCCACGGGTTCCCTCAACTGTTAGGGTGTGGCACTTTTTCACGCAGCTATCCTCATCCATTCTCACCACATGTCCATACCAGCGCAATCGTCTCTCTTGCACACCACAACTGATGCTTCTAATGTTCAGCTTTTCTCTCAAGATACTTACATTCTGACGGGTATTCACATTGACATTACACATCCAACGGAGCATACTGGCTTCATTCCTTGCAAGCTTACGTATGTCCTCAGCAGTTACAGCCCATGTTTCACTGCCATGTAGCATGGCTGTTCGTACGCATGCGTCATACAGTCTGCCTTTTACTCTGAGTGAGAGTCCCTTTGTCGCCAGCAGGGGTAAGAGCTCTCTAAACTTTGCCCAGGCTATTCTTATTCTAGCAGCTACACTTTCAGCGCACCCACCCTCACTACTAACTTGGTCGCCCAGATAGTGGAAGCTATCGACTACCTCTAGTTTTTCACCCTGGAATGAGATAGAAGTTGTTTCCTGTTTGTTTACAGTCTTTATTGCACCTGAACATCTGCCACAAACAAAAACTAACTTGCTAGTTAACCTGCCTTTGATGTTGCTGCACCTCTTATGTGTCCATAGCTTGCACCGGGTACATCTTATAGAGTTACTACCTACTCCTTTTCTACATACTGAGCAGGGCCATCTACCTGAAGGGGTTTGTGTTTTATCTGCCTTCCTACTTATTAGGATTTTGGTTTTTGCTAGGTTGACTCTAAGGCCCTTCAATTCTAGACCTTGCTTCCACACCTGAAACTTCTCCTCTAGTTCTGATAGTGACTCCGCAATTAGGGCAAGGTCATCAGCATAGAGGAGCTCCCAGGGGCAACCTGTCTTGAACTCCTCTGTGATTGCCTGGAGGACTATGATAAATAAGAGGGGGCTGAGGACGGAACCTTGGTGGACCCCTACCTCTACCCGGAATTCATTGCTGTACTCATTTCCAGCCCTCACCTTACTGGCAGCATCTCTGTACATGGCTCGCACAGCTCTCACTAACCATTCTTCTATCCCAAGTTTCCTCATTGACCACCAGATAAGGGATCGGGGGACCCTGTCAAAGGCTTTCTCCATGTCAACGAAAGCCAGGTACAGAGGTTTATCCTTAGCTAGGTATTTCTCCTGCAACTGTCTCACTAGAAATAAGGCATCAGTAGTGCTTTTACCTGGCACGAACCCAAACTGCATCTCATCTAAATTGATTCGCTCCCTAATTAGTTGGGCTATGACCCTCTCTGTAACTTTCATAACCTGATCTAACAGCTTGATGCCTCTGTAATTATTTGTATCTAAAGCGTCACCTTTACCTTTGTAGCAGTTGACTATGATGCTGCTACACCAGTCATTGGGTATGACTCCTTCGTGTATCACCTGGTTCATAATACGGGTGACTAGGCTATAGCCAACACTGCCAGATATTTTGAGCATCTCTGCAGTGATTCCTGATGGGCCGGGGGCTTTCCCGGTCTTCATACTCTTAATTGCTTTATCTACCCTGGCACTATCAACTCGGATAGCTGGTCCCTCTATTGGGTCGACATACGGCAGGCTCTCTTTCTCCCATTCATTCTCTTTATTAAGCAATCTATCGTAGTGGCATCTCCAGACCTCTTTCTTTGCATCCTCATTTAATGCAAGTGTACCATCATCCATGCGAACACATTTCTCTCCTACAACATCACTATTCTCTCTCCTACACTGTCTTGCAACACGAAATACCTCGAGTCTTTGGTCCTCACGGCGCAGAACATTGGCAAATCTTTCCTTATCTGCTTCCCCTCTGGCTAAATAAACCTGTCGCCTAGCCTCCCTTCTGGCACATTGGTACAATTCCCTGCTACCACCGTTCTTCCAGTCCTTCCAAGCCTGTTTCTTTTGTCTAATAGCCCTGTCTACCTCCTTGTTCCACCACCACGTTACTCTGGGTCGGGAGGGGACCTTACACCACCCACAAATCTGGTCGGTGGCTTTCAACAGGTTGTCCCGCAGAAATCTCCAATTGTCTTCCACGTTGTATGATGCTATATCCCCTTCTATTTCGTTAAATGCTTCAAGTAACTTGTCTCTAAGTCTCTGTCCATTTGCAGGGTCTTTAAGCTTCCACACCTTCTCCTCCAAGCCTGTCTAATTCTGGGCACCCATTTTGCCTTGATCCCAAAGTCGCTAACTACTAATCTATGTTGTGGGGTACATTCTTCGCCAGGGTAGGTTTTGGCATTTATAAGCCACCCTCTTTCCCTATTTCTGGCGAGGATGTAGTCGATTTGGCTAGAGTGTCTGCCGGAGCGGTAGGTGACTAGGTGACTGGCAGGTTTCCTGAAGTTGGTATTGCAGACCATAAGATCGGTTGCATCACAGAACTCCAGCAGTCTGGTTCCCTCCTCGTTGCGGGAACCAAAGCCATAGCCTCCATGTATGCCATGGAAGCCTCCAGCACGACGTCCGACATGACCGTTGAAGTCTCCAGCCACAAAGAGAAGGTCCCTGTCACTCGTCGACGAGGTAGTTTACAAGAGGGTGTCATAGAATTGGTCTTTCAGACCATCTGGTAGCCCCGGTTGAGGTGCATAGGCTGAGATGACAGTAGCTAATCTATGATGAAGCACTAGTCTGATCTTAAGTACTCTGTCACTTGTGAGTGAAAATGAATAGACAGAAACTATAAGTCAACCAGATGGATTTTGAGCCAACATTTTAAAGCTCCAGCCTATCAAACAACAATACACTCATTCAGCCTGAGAATTGCATTAAGAGAACAAGTATCCTTGGTATACTCAGCCAATTCAGTGAACTGGGAGTTCAGCTGACCAAACAACGGAATATTCACCATTGAAACTAACAAAGATCTATCTATTACTTTTTATTTATAAATACAGAAGGGTGTAATTTAAAGGAGATTTGGCTACTATTTTTAACAGATCAAGCAAAAATGGAGAAGCACCTTCATTAGCTCACAATATATGCTTGTGATAATAATATAAAATTTAAATTCTTCAGCTTTGCATTTGTATGGCTTTGGTCATATTATGCAACCTCTTGTGATGTCCCTAAAATTAATGCCAAACATATTGCTTGTTGAAGTGATTCTAAATGATACTATTTCATTCACAAACATTCTTTCAGAATGTTCAAGGGCTAAACAAGCGTGTAAAGTAAAAGTGATTGCAATTCAAATTTGGATCAACTTCTAATCTGTTCATGTTGATTATAGCTGGCAGTTGTAATTCAGAGCAATTATAATCTTCCAGTTGGCTACATTATTTCTTATTCATAGCTCTTGCTGAAATCACTGCAATAAAAGTACAAAATCAGTTCAAAATTCGATACACATACATAGAAGCATATGGAAACACATAAACACTGTTTCATATACAAGTGTGCATACCTATATGTACACATGAATAAATGCATGTAAAAAGTAAGAATACACACAGATATGATATATGCACTCAATTTTGTATGTAGAAATAGACACATACATGGATATCTGTCAATAACACATATATATGTATAGCTTAGATATACACACATATTGATTCATTTGGAATGTAAATGTATATTGTATATGTATGTGCATATATATTTATACACAGACACACACACGCATATATATATATATATATATATATATATATATATATATATATATATACACACATACATATATATATATGAAAAGATGTATACATAGATATAGATGTATATATACACACATGTGAATAGTTGGTTCATGAGAAATTTAGTGGTATACAGCATTTATGTATGTCACAAATCCACCATAATGTAATTTCAAGCTAATACCTACCTAACTCAATAAATCCTCTGTACCACTGAATTTCTCATGAACTGACTCTAATAGCAAACTAAAACTTTGATCTAGATCCAATTAAATGTAAAGACCCTTAAATACTACTTTGATATAAAAATAAGAAACAATAGAAACATTTAAACTAGTCCAAGGCCCAAAACAGACAATGGAAGAACTCTAAATAACTAGATCTTCAAAAATCAATATGGTGAAAAACATGAAGCAACGCTAAAGAATCTACCAACAGTAACATATAAAGAACAACACAAATAGCAGAATAACAACAATTTTATCTAAATAACATAGATATCATCCCATTCATCTACTGCTCCATTTGAAATCATTATGACTTCAGTATGTGTGTGTGTGTATATATATATATATATATATATATATATATATATATATATACACACATACATACACACATAGACACGGACAAGCAGAGGATCACTCAGTACACAGAATATCATTCATATTTATCTTTACAAAGGGATAGGATGACGGTGACTCTGAAGTTTCAGCTCAGTTGCCTTTGAGAGAATGCCAGATGAAAGCAAATGAGCTGAATCTTGAAGTCACTCTAAACTTTTTCCTTGCCACTGCATATCTGTCAGGCACACAGTGACAGACAACAGTCGAGTCTGTTGCATGTCTGACGATATATGTCTAGCTTGTGAATAAAAGTGAAAGTGGGGGTATAGCCGTTTGCGTAGTGATTACGTTTTATTGCTTAACTTTCAGCCATCATCAACCAATGGGTGGTAGTTTGGCATGGAGCAGTCTTCGTGTGTGCTTGTTCTGTTTGACATGTCAAAGTGGAAGAGGAAGCTAATGGGTGTGCGTTTGTGTGTGTGCACGCGTGTTCTGTTTTAATGTATTTATGTGTGTGGAGGAAGCTACTGGGTGTACGTGTGTGTGCGAGCGTGTTCTGTTTTTATGTATTTATGTGTGTGGAATGTGGACATAAGAAAAACAATGTCGCATTTTAAACGCGCGGAGATTCTTGCATATTTGTTCTTACCTGCTTCATTTGTGTATGTAAAATCCGTAAATTCCCAAGAAAACGAGATCAACGTTGAAAAATCCGTATTAGTTATAATAGTCTATGTAGTGTTTTTTTTTAATCACCAAACAGCCGAAATATTGCAGCATGCATCAAAGAGCCGAAATATTGCAACATGCATCAAAGAGCCAAAATATTGCAACATGCATGGAGAAAAGGAAGAAATGTAAATTAACACTTATGCAAAAGAAAGAAATATAAAGGACATTGATTTCTGTTAATTTTAAAGTTAAATTAAACAAGATCTGTGGGACTATACAAGAACATGCACATACACACACACACAAGAACAAGTATGCACACACACACTTACACACAGACAAGAACACGTACGCACACACACACTCATTAGCTGCCACACCATTAGGAGAAATATGGTATATATATAAAATATTACAAGCGTTGCCTAAAAAAAGTACGAAACTAGAATTGAAAAATGCACACGCTCAAAAGGGTTACAGAATGTCATAATAAACCTTAAAAAGTATGGGACTAGCACTGTTGCTCAAAAATATTGGAATCACTATATGTTGTATATTCTGTGACGACATCTTTTTCTCGCAAGACATTTGTTTATTTCATCGAAATTAAGTTATTTTAAAAATTAAGTTAAATTATCGTATGCTCAGTTTTAACAAAACAGTTGTAGACAAATACTAATATCACTTTAGACAATATGAATGATGATTTTTATAAATTTACAAGTAATCAATCAAAAATAATTTAGTAATAATTTGTTTAATTCGCATAACTATTCCATTAATATGTGTATCATAATGCGAATTATCTTTGCTTATAATTATTTCGGTTTCGTACTTTCGCTGTTATATAGATTCAACTTCATTATAAATCCAGTTTTCTTTTTATTATCATGGTAATTTGCATGCAGTGTGAAATATGTTTTTTTATATACTTTGGTATGAAGATTATTATAATGAATTTGCTTATTTGATGTAAAAGATCATATTTTGTACATTTTCAAATTTTTATATTAGGAACTCAGTTTAATAATAATCGTGACATCGTAATTCACACGAGTCTCCATTTTAAGATGTCACAGAATGTACAACATATAGTGATTCCAATATTTTTGAGCAACATACTTTTTAAGGTTTATTATGACATTCTGTAACCCTTTTGAGCGTGCGCATTTTTCAATTCTAGTATATAAATGTACGTACGTATGTAGCAGGCTGGATGTGATGTGCCATATCAATTCGATATGATGTAGCCCACCACTAAATGTAGCGTGTAGATGTAACACTTCAAGGTTCTATCGTCTGAGTAACCAGTAAACATCGAAAAATCAACACCAAGAAGGAAAATATATTATTTACATATGTTTATTCGTTTACCCAACAGGTAAACGAGTCAGTAGCAATTCTAGTGATAGTGACAATAAGGATGGCTCGCTGGTTAGTAGTTGGTAGTGTGGAAAAGGGTTGTCTGTCAGCAGAGAGTGAAAGAGTAAGGAATGCACGGTGCTGACAAGAAAGGATAGAGGAGGCATCGTCTTTCTTGCGGCCGAGGAGAGCCGTGTTGCTCTTTGGTCATACCTGAAATATAAGAGGAAGAGATAGGAAATTCTCTCTGTTATAAAGATTATGGTCAGTAATGCAGGTCAAACCCTAAACGAAGAGGACTGACCTTTCCTTGACCAACACAGGTCCTAGGGGGTAGAGTGTTTCCTCCTCAATCATCTGGTGTGGAGAGGAATTCCCCGCTCGTTTTGACAAGCAACAAGCAAGTAGATTTGGTTTCAAATCTTAGGCAGGGTCAAGCTAGATCCCTACACGTATGTATACATACATACATAAGATATGGCAGCTTAAAAGAGACAACAGAAATTTCTTGGAATATTGTTTCTTCTGCCACCTCTTATAGGATTACAAATAGAACGTGCCTTTTATGCCTTGAAGAGTCTTATATAATTATGAAAATGAACGGTTCTGTCTTAAATTCGAGAGATGAAAGAGTTATATATATATATATATATATATATATATATATATATATATATATATATGTGTGTGTGTGTGTGTGTGTGTGTGTGTGTGTGTGTGTGTGTGTGTGTAGGTATGTATATATATCTATAAGCATGTATGTGTGTATGTATATATAGTTGCATATGTGTGTGTATGTATATGTGTTACGACTTTATATCCTTATGTGTTAAGTGTATATGTTTATTCTATCACTTGTAATTTTATAATAATTTTCTCCTCCATATATTCGTTTTCTGTTCCTACTTTTTTATGATTGTTTCCCCTATCTCGAGCTAGTTTTTGAGTAAGGCATTTATCTTGAATACACCGGCCGGTCTTGTCTGTAATTGATGTTTTTTCCTTGGTAAGTTCTCTGGGGTTTTTCTCTGCTTGTATGTACATTTTTGGTTAAATATTGTAACTTTTTCAAACATAGTCTTGCCTATCACTTTTAGTCTCGTGTAAAAATATATATATATATTTTTTTTTTTTGTTTTTCAATATTAATATGTATATGTATAACTCTCTATGGTTTTTCTACTAGTCCACCTGTTACGTTATATTCTACTATACACACATGGCCCTGTTTATTATACTTTGTCTCGACTTATTACCATTTTTTAAAACATATCTGTTAGATTTTTATTCTTATTTTTATGTTACAGTTTACTGCACATATAGACGTGCATATACATTGATATGTCAGCCTTTTTTTCTCTTTCGTCTCTCTTACTATTGCTGTTATTTTTTCTCTTTTACAACTTGCTTGTAAATATCCGATTTTTTCCCTATTACCCCATTTGTATTCTCCCTTATTGTATCTTATTCTAATTTACTTTATTTTATTTAATCTTTTTTTGATGTTTTACAAAAATTCCTCACACTGATGAAAATGACAATGCATAAATTTAATTATAATTACTATAACTTTTTTCTTACATATTTGTATTGTCCTTTGAAACGTGCGTATGTATTGAATCCTATTTCGTATTAAATGTAATTTTGATTCAACATTTTTTTCTCCTCCATTTTTCTATTATTGTGTATGGTATATGTATACCTATAACGATATTTTTCAACTACTATTTTCATATTCTTATTACTTGCTCTGGCTGTTTTTTTATGAATATGATGAATCTTTATTAGAAATCATTCTTTCTCTCTTTTTAGACCTCTCAAAAAGTACGAATTGTTCTCTTTTGAACATATTTTTCCCCATATGTATATATATATATATATATATATATATGTATATATGTATTTGTGTGTGTCTGTATTTGTCCCCCTGTCATCGCTTGACAACCAATACTGGTGTGTTTATGTCTCTGCAACTTAGCAGTTCAGCAAAAGAGATCAATAGAAAAAGTATTAGGCTTACAAAGAATAAGTCTTGGGATCAATTTCTTCAACTAAAACCATTTAAGGTGGTGCCCCAGCATGGCCACAGTCAGTTGACTGGAACAAGTAAATAAAAGAATATATATATATATATATATATATATATAAATTAAGGTACTCAGAAATCTGGATGTTTGTACATTTACAGATTTTTATTAATGTCACATATTAAATAAAGCGCTTTTCACCTAGTCGTGTAGGATTTTCAAGGTGAAAAGCGCTTTATTTAATATGTGACATTAATAAAAATCTGTAAATGTACAAACATCCAGATTTCTGAGTACCTTAATTTTTTTCTATATAATTTCTGTACATCACCTCCAAACCTTCTAATATATATATATATATATATATATATATATATATATATATATATATATATATATATATATATATATATATATATATATATATATATATATATATATATATATATACAGGTTGGTACATGAAATAGTAACTTGGATTCCGTAGCATAAGGTAAATACAGAAATAAAGTTACAGACACAAAAAAAATCTACCAGCCTAACATTTGCAAGTGTCAAAGTGTTATTTTGAATGTTTGTAATTGTTAAACTAAGATGGTGCACAAGTTGACTGTTTGCTATGTTATCTTCACTGCATCCTCAACAGATTAATTGATTTTTAAGATTTCTTTGAGTGAACATTTCTAATCTTTTCTGCAAGATGATATACTCAATAGCAGAAAGAATGGAGATTGTGGAAGTGAATGTGAGAACAGGTTCTGCTAAGCCAAAAGCATGAGATTTTTTAAAGTCAAGTTTCTGGTTAAAGGTTTGTTGGCAAAGAGAACAATACAAATGTTGATTGAGAAGTGGCGCACAATGGGGTCAGAGTACAATGCTCCAAAACTAAGAGACCCAACAATTTGAAAGCCAGAAGTTATTCAGGATATTCATCAAAGAATTATTTGAAGTCCAAAGGAGTCAAATCTTAAATTGGTGCAGTAGTCTCTTATAAGCCAGTCATGTCGACAGCTGTTGAAAATTCTAAAGTTTAAGCCATATCATTTCGCATGTGTGCAGCAATTAAAAGTGGATGGCAAGAAGAAAACAATTAAATTACTGCACATGGCTTCTGAATAGCATTGCTGATGGTGAACTACACCCACTACATAATGAGTGACAAGGTATGGTTTCATCTCTCCAGCCATGTAAATTCACAAAATGCACAGTACTAAGCAGTGGAGAATCCACACCTTGTGTATGAACAAGGTGTTTAGTGTTTAGGACATGCATCATTGGACTCATATTTTTTGACAGTTCTATCAACACAGAAGTCTACATGAATATTGGTCCACATGACCAGTTTTGTGTTCAACACACTGAAGATGAAAGACAGGTGTACTTCTTCCAGCAGGACAGGGTGACTTTCCATACTTCTCTGGTGTCCATACAGTGAGCCCATGTCTGAGAAACACACAGCTAGCAAAACTTATGGCCACCACATTCTTTGAACCATTCAATGTGTGATTTATTATCTCTGGGGACACTTGTAGAACACAGTGTACAAAAACGTCCGCACATACTACAGGAACTGAAGGACAATATCATGCATGTGGCCATCACCATCAATATCACTATTTTATACCAGGTGCCCCTAAATATAGTTAGAGGTGCACAGCTGTTTATGGATGCTGCAGGAAACCATTTTCAAAATCTTCTATGATGGTGAATCCTTTCCAGCACTTGTAAATTTATATATATATTCAAATATGAATTAGAAGCAACACTAGTGTTGTAAACATTATCAAACTCACATACTCAATGTAAGTAAAGCATATACATTGAGTATGTGCGTTCGATAATAAATATATATTATCTGTTTCCAACACAGACAGATGTTATGTCTCTCGACTCCTCACTGAGATGAGTTGTAACATCTGGCTGTGTTGTAAAGAAAACAATAAACAAGTATCTCTACTCAGTTTGTGACATTGATTTCATTTTTATTGCCAATTACTATGATTACCTAACAGAATCCTAGCTATCTATGTATATGTGTATGATTGTAAATAGGTGTGTGTGTGTCCGTGTGTGTGTGTGTGTTTGTGTTGATGTAGATATTATACTTATGATATGGTGGTTTTCAAATTTAATCTTTATATTTTTTTCCAAAAGATTGATAGTACGTCTTCTAACATTTCCTTGGACATTCCTGGCCTCTTCATCTGAATAAAATGCTGGTAGTAGTGCTGCATTGTTTGTGTATTTTGTCTTAGGCAGCAAAGAATCATAGGAATAATATTAAAACTGTTGTTTCAGGTTCAGTCCCACTGCACTCTTCCTACTATAACTTTGGGCCAACCAATGATTTCTGAGTGAAATACTAGACTGAAGATGTGAAGAAGCCCATTGTGTGTGTGTGTGTGTGTGTGCAAGCCTGGTAAAAGAAATGGTTATTTTCTTTGAGTAAATGAATAAATGTGAAGAAACCGCTTTTGGGAAGTTCATAGCTGTATGTGTGTGTGTATATATATATATATATATATATATATATATATATATGTATGTATGCATGTAAGTATGTAAGTATGTATATATGCATATATGTATGCATGTAAGTATGTAAGTATGTATATATGCATATATGTATGCATGTAAGTATGTATGCATGTATGTATGCATGCATGCATGCATGTATGTATGCATGTGTGTGTGTGTGAGTTTCTTTATGTTTGTCACCCACTACAGCTTTACAATTGGCGTTTTGATTACATCACCCATAACTTAGCAGTTTGTCATAGGTGACAGGTAAGATACGAACCAGACTTAAAAAATAAATACTGGGGTGGATTTGTTCCACTAAACACTTCAAGGCAGTGCCACAACATACCCACAGTTCAATTACTGTAACAAGTAAAAGATAAATGTTAAAACAGTCCATGACTGGTAACTTTCAATGTTTATTTTATGTATATATCTTTGAATTGGTGTTTGGTTTATATATTATTTTACTGTTAGTAACACTTTCATATTTAACCATCTCATTTTTGTGGAATTCTAAAAAAAAAAAAAGATAGTGGTGCCATCAACTAATAATTTTCTATTAAGTTTTGTTTCATGTACTGTATTATAATGCCCCGAAATGATTCTTTGATGTAAATGCAAGGACTACAAATGAAAGTGTGCTGTACTTTCATGTTTCCTGTAACTGTTTAAGTCATATTCTATTGTTTGCAAGTTTGTGGCTTCACATTGATGAGAACATTTTCATTCTATTTCCTCTAGAAACAGCTATTATTCTGTGTTATTCTATACATAAACTTTAAGAACATTTTCTCTTTTCTATTGATTCTGAAACTACTAGCATTCTATGAAGAAAAGAAAATAAACATGTTCCATAAATTACCACCAGATTGCAATAATTTTCATTTTTAATGAAATGTCTCATTTCCTAAAGCAAGTCACAAGTTATATCATTCTGACTACATCTAAAAGGAACAAAATAGTACTATACATAATTACCAGCAACTTGACATTGTAAGAATTTTATAAGTGAGCAACAAAATTAAATATGTGAATTCTATGCATCTTTTCCCTCATAATTCCTTAATTTCAATTCAGTTTCCAAATCCCTCCTAATATTATGAAGAAATTATTATCTTCTTTGTGTCAGCTGCCATCACTAGGAAAACTATGTTTATTTGAACAACTGTTTTTATGCTTAGATACAACACATTCTCTTCAGTTTCATGTGTTTTTTCAATAACATTTAGATCCATTCTTTAACTATGGATGTATTTTGTTGAAACATTTATGTGATTTCTGGTTGTTATTTTTTTTTTTTTACTGTGTGGTATTTGTGTGGGTGAATTTGCTCTTGTATTCTTCTTATATCTTTGTCAGCTAATCTTATTGGCTAAAAATTCAAATAAATAGGTGCAGGTGTGGCTGTGTGCTCAAGACATTTGCTTCACAAGTAGGATTTCAGATTCAGTCCAACTGTATGTTGCCTTGGGACAAGAGGCTTTTACTCAGCTCCAAACCAACTGAAGACTCGAGAGTGAATTTGGTTGATGGAAACTGGAAAAAAGCTTGAAATATATATATATACATATATATATATATATATATATATATATATATATATATATACATATATATATACATATATTTATCATCATCATCGTCATCGTCGTTTAACATTCACTTTCCATGCTGGCATGGGTTGGACAGTTCGACTGAGGACTGGTGAGCCAGAAGGCTGCACCAGGCTCCAGTCTGATCTGGCAAAGTTTCTACATCTGGATGCCCTTCCTAACGCCAACCACTCCGAGAGTGTAGTGAGTGCTTTTACATGCCACCAGCACAAGGGCCAGTCAAGTGGTACTGGCAACAACCACACTCAAAAGCTGTTTTTAATGTGCCACCTGCACAGGAGCCAGTCTAGCGGCACTGGCAACAACCACGCTCGAATGTTGTTTTTCACATGCCACCAGCACATGTGCCAGTAAGGCAACGTTGGCAACGATCACACACAAATGGTGCTTTTTACATGCCACTGGCATGGGAGCTAGTCAGCGGCCCTGGCAACAATCACACTCAGATGGTGCTTTTAATGTTCCACTGGCATGAGTGCCAATCAGGAGGTACTGTCATCGGCCATGTCAGCAATTTTGATTTCACTTACCACAACAGGTCTTTGCAAGCAAAGTTTATTATCCAATGAATGAAGGGTACTCATTAGTGGGCTGGTTATACACCACTGGCATATGCCATGGGTTACGATCTCATTTGGCTTCTTGGGTCTTCTCAAATATAGCATATCTCCAAAGCGCTTGGTCACTAGTCATTGCCTCGGTGAGGCTCAATGTTCGAAGGTCATGCTTCACCACCTCATCCTAGGTCTCCCTGGGTCTACCTCTTCCACAAGTTCCCTCTACTGCTAGGGTGTAACACTTTTTCACACAGCTGTCCTTATCCATTCGCAACACATGACCATACCAGTGCAGTTGTCTCTCTTGCACACCACATCTGATGCTTCTTGAGTCCAACTTTTCTCTCAGGGCGCTTACACTCTGTCGTGTATGCACACTGACATTACACATCCAGTGGAACATACTGGCTTTGTTCCTTGCAAGTTTATGCATGTCCTCAGCAGTCACTGCCCATGTTTCACTGCCATATACATACATATGCGTGTGTGTGTGTGTGTGTATATATATATATATATGTATGTATCATCATCATCGTTTAACGTCCGCTTTCAATGCTAGCATGGGTTGGACGATTTGACTGAGGACTGGTGCAACCGGATGGCTACACCAGGCTCTAATCTAATTTGGCAGAGTTTCTACAGCTGGATGCCCTTCCTAACGCCATCCACTCAGAGAGTGTAGTGGGTGCTTTTACGTGTCACCTGCACGAAAACGGCCACGCTCAAAATGGTGTCTTTTATGTGCCACCCACACAAGAGCCAGTCCAGGGGCACTGGCAACGATCTCGCTCGAAAACCCTACAAGGCCAGTCAGGCGGTACTGGCAACGGTCACGCTCAGGATGGTACATCTTATGTGCCACCCGCACAAGAGCCAGTCCAGGGGCACTGGCAACGATCTCACTTGGCTTGCCGGGTCTTCTCATGCACAGCACATTTCCAAAGGTCTCGGTCAGTAGTCATCGCCTCGGTGAGGCCCAATGTTCGAAGGTCTTGCCTCACCACCTCAGCCCAGGTCTTCCTGGGCCTACCTCTTCCACGGGTTCCCTCAACTGTTAGGGAGTGGCACTTTTTCACGCAGCTATCCTCATTCATTCTCACCACATGTCCATACCAGCGCAATCGTCTCTCTTGCACACCACTACTGACGCTTCTTATGTTCAGCTTTTCTCTCAAGATACTTACACTCTGACGGGTATGCACATTTACATTACACATCCAGCGGAGCATACTGGCTTCATTCCTTGCGAGCTTACGCATGTCCTCAGCAGTCACAGCCCATGTTTCACTGCCATGTAGCATGGCTGTTCGTATACATGCGTCATACAGTCTGCCTTTTACCCTGAGTGAGAGTCCCTTTGTCGCCAGCAGAGGTAAGAGCTCTCTAAACTTGGCCCAGGCTATTCTTATTCTAGCAGTTACACTTTCAGCGCACCCACCCCCACTACTAACTTGGTCACCCAGATAGCGGAAGCTATCAACTACCTCTAGTTTTTCTCCCTGAAATGAGATAGAAGTTGTTTCCTGTTTGTTTACAGTGTTTATTGCACCTGAACATCTGCCACATACAAAGACTAACTTTGTAGTTAATCTGCCTTTGATATTGCTGCACCTCTTATGTGTCCATAGCTTGCACTGGGTACATCTTATAGAGTTACTACCTACTCCTTTACTGCATACTGAGCAGGGCCATCTACCTGAAGGGGTTTGTGTTTTATCTACCTTCCTACTTATTAGGATTTTGGTTTTTGCTAGGTTGACTCTAAGGCCCTTCCATTCTAGTCCTTGCTTCCACACCTTAAACTTCTCCTCTAGTTCTGATAGTGACTGCGCAATTAGTGCAAGGTCATCAGCATAGAGGAGCTCCCAGGGGCAACCTGTCTTGAATTCCTCTGTGATCGCCTGGAGGACTATGATAAATAGGAGGGGGCTGAGGACGGAACCTTGGTGGACCCCTATATATATATATATATATATATATATATATATATGTATATATATATATATATATAAGTAATGTGTGTAGCCACTTCAACATGGCTGTCTATTTGAACAGACTTTACTGTGATTTTTGTACCCCAAGAAGACATCTCCTCTAGCATTAGTTTGAACGGATAGCCATGTTGAAGTGGCCATGAACATTATTTGTTAGTACGACTACTGAATTGAACTCTTAGAGATTTTAGAACTAGCATTTTCGCTTATACATACATATATATATATATATATATATATATATATATGGCTCTGTGGTTAAGAAGTTTATTTGGCAACAGTAAGGGGATCTATTTTAAAACGGGGGCCACAGTATTTTCTTAACGAAACACTTTGAAACTTGAATGTGTCATATAAAACATCTTTTTCTCTTGGGGATTTCTTTTTTTTTAAAGAAGACTAAGTTATTCCATGTTAAAGTTGTCGTATTTCTGTAATTTCAACCAATCACTGACGTCCATTCAGCCGATATACATTAAGTGCCGACTACATAAACAAACGATTCTGAAACAATTCTATCGGTGATAAAATTATTATTTCCTTGTCAAAAAAATGGCTGAAGCATGGCAGTAGCTAATAAACCTTTCTATTATAGGCTAACCCTAACCCTAGGGTTAGGGTTAGGGTAAAGCAGCAAATTTAAAAAGAAAAAAGCAAATAAAACGAAGAAAAAAAAAGTAAATGAAAAAAGCAAATAAAACGAAGCTATGGAGATTAAATACGCTTTACACCGCTTAATCAGCCAAAGGAGTAAATGTAAACAACTGAATACTTGTCAGTGATTGGTTGAAATTATCGAAATAAGACAATTTTTTACATGAAATAAATTCGAATACAAAAATATTTTTCTTTTCTATAACACAAAATAGATAAGTATACGAAGTTTGAAAGTCTTTCGGTACCAAAAACACTACGTAAAACATTAATGAAAACTGTGGCCCCCGTTTTAGAATAGATCCCAGTAAGGGCATCCAGCCAAATCATTTGCTTCAACAAATTTCATCAGCCCCATGCAAGCACGAAAAGTGGACATTAAAAATGATGAAAAAGGAACACTAGCACAAAGAAAAAAAATAGCTGCGACGTAAATAACCTCATTAACCTTGACCTTTGTCCTGTAATCTATGGTACCAGAGATACATGCTGAGGTACAGCATTTGTCATATTCTAAATGTGGTCACCTTTCTCACCTTCACTATAGCAACTACTGCTATGCAATTGTAAATTCAAACTCAGCTGAATTATCAAATATTATTGGATTTAGAAATTCAGCTTTAGATCTTACCACAATATTGGGGGAAGAATTTTTTACTTTGCATTTGTCACTATAAAATATCATATAAAAAAAAAAGAAATTAGTAAACAAATATATGAGGTATATCTATATTTATTTATTTCACTCACTTATTTGGCTCATATAATTGTGTACTTATACAATTAAAAGTTCAAACCCAGCAGAAATATTAAATATTGGATTCAGAACTTTGACTCTAGGTTTATCGCTATGTGATGTCTTATATATATATATATATGTGTGTGTGTCATGACACTGCTGCTGTAGCTGTTTACTGTAACCAATGGCATGACGTTATTTTCAAACAATGGATATTGTGACAGAAGGGTTTTCTACTTATCAGAACACTTATCCTCTTAATCTCATCTATTTTGCTTGTGTTATGTATGTCAGACAGTTTTATTCACCAGCATTTTATTCTCAAATATTAAGAATCAAATATATTAAATGTTGCTGAAATTATAAAGATTACAAGACAAGCTAAACCATAGATGGATAGACGGAACTACACAACATATGACTTTAGTACATAAATTCAGCTTATATGAGAATACAATTTAATAATATAACTGGATAAGAATTTAAGGGGAAGGTGGTTAATTCCTCAAATTAAATTACAAACACAAGAGCAAAAACAGGAATATTATCTTTTAAAAGCTTGTTAGAACTTTATCAACTTCAAAATGCTGAAAATTATTAGTTCATTTTATGGCAAAACTAAACTATGCAGTCTTTGATCAGTATTTGATTTTGCTTATTTATAATAATGTTCAGCTCAAAATTTACAGGTGTCACTTAGGTATGCAGCATCATGGAGACTATTACTACTTAACCACAAGCTATTCAGTAATCAACATTGAGGTAAATAATCAATACTACTTCCATTTCTAGTAAAACACACAATTATAATAACATCAACACTTTCTGTTGTCAAACTACAGAACACAACAGTGTGGCACCAGAATCAAGACATTTTCATATAGCTGCACTTACTTACTTACTGTGTAACAACAGGGAGATGCCTTTCTTAGTGTCTATATACAAGATTGAAGGTGAATGTATTCTGAAGTAGTTAAAACAAAATAAAGACAAAATTAAAGATATCGCCATTAATGTGTTTAACTGTAAGACTACATACAGGTGTGTGTGTGCGTGTATGTGCATGTGTGTTTGTTTCTATCTATATTGATATGCACAGATATATGTACATTTATATATATTGGAGCCTGGTGCAGCCTTCTGGCTTGCCAGCCCTCAGTCAAACTGTCCAACCCATGCCAGCATGGAAAGTGGACGTTAAACAATGATGATGATGATGATATATGTATTAACATTTACATTTATGCAAATGTATGTATACGTATGCATATGTGTGTGTGTTTAAGTGTGCATATGTATATATGAGTAGACACATAACACACTACTACTGCAACCAAAATGTAATAGAAATAAGCAAAATAGAAATAAAAAAATCACCTGATGAGACATATTTACACCTATGAAGCACCACAACTGTTTGTACAGCATCTCACCCATGAGGCACCAGGGCACAATGGGTCAAAACAAATGTAGTTAATAATAGTGTCTCATGAATTCCATTTTTTCTCTCATATTTTTATGTATATATATACATACATACATATATATATATATATATATATATATATATATATATATATATATATATATATATGTTAGGTTGTTTCACAAGAAATGTCACATTTTTAATCACATGTTATTTCAGTCACTCAAAAACTCAATTATGTACACCTTGCATTTAATCTTGACTCTTTTTCTTTCCCAACAATATTGGTATACAAAATTCATACCCACAGACCTCATGAAAATGATAACAATCAAACTATGTTGAGTGATTTTCTCGTAGGAGTACAAACTGGGTCATTCTGCTGCAGAAGCTCTACAGAATATCAAGCAGGCCTTTGGTAATGGTTTTGCTGATATCAGAACTGCTCAGAGATGGTTCCAAAGCTCTCATTCAGGAGATGATAGCTTTGAAAATAAGCCAAGGGTAGGCCAAAATCAGTTATTTGGTATGATAGATTAAATGCTTTGGTTAAACAAAATCCAAGAACAAAGGTTCGAAAACTTTCATCAGAACTCCAAACATCTTGCACAACTATTTTTGGACATCTTTAAAAAATTGGAAAAGTCAAGAAAACGGATAGGTTTGTTTCACATCAACTGAATGAGATTCAAAAAGACCGACGCTTCGAAGTGTGCTCCTTATTGCTTTCTCGACTGGAAAAAGATCATTTTGGCATCAAATCATTATTTGTAATGAGAAATGGATACTCTTTGACAACAGCAGAGGAACAAGACAGTGATTAGATGTAGGAGAGTCACCTAAACACTACCCAAACCCACCATTGCACCCTAAAAATTTAATGGTCTCTGTATGGTGGTCTGCAAAGGGAGTTATTCATTATTCAGCTTTGCAACAAGGAAAGAAAGTAACAGCAACATTGTATTGCCAGGAAATTGATTGTATGCATGAGAATTTGGAAAAGAAGCAACCCAGACTAGTGAATAGAGATGGCCCAATTTTGCTCCTCAACAATGCACATCCTCACACTCCTCAGGCTACAGTCTAAAAGCTGCAAAGCCTGAATTATGAGATTTTGCAACATTCTCCCTATTCCCCTGATATCTCTCCTACTGATCATCACTTGTTTAAGCATTTTGAGCTTTACATAAACGATAAAACATTCTTAGATTTGGACAGTTTATTTCAGCAAAAGATGAATTTTGTTTAAAAAAAAATGGAATATTTGACATAGAGAAATGTTTGGTAACCATCATAAATGAGCATGGATCATACTTTGATTAAATAAATCAGTTCTGTAAAACTTATGAAACATTTTGTTGTTACCTTTCAAATACGACATTTCATGTGGAACAACCTAATATATATATACACACACACACACACACACACACACACACACACACACACACACACACACACACACACACACATTATATGTATGTATGTATATATATATATATATTCTTTTACTCTTTTATTTGTTTCAGTCATTTGACTTCAGCCATGCTGGAGCACCACTTTTAGTCAAACAAATCAACCCCAGAACTTATTCTTTCTAAGCCTAATATTTATACTATCAGTCTCTTTTGCCGACCCGCTAAGTTACAGGGACATGAACACACCAACATCGGTTATCAAGTGATGGTGGGAGGACAAACACAGACACACAGACACACAAACACAGACACACACAAACACACACACATATATATATATATATATATATATATATATAAATATATATGTATAAATTTCAGAGGAGCAAAAAAAATTTAGAAAATCATTTTGCTACCAGTGGTCTAGCGAGAAGAAAAACTAGTCAATAGACTATATATTATTCATATAAATACATACAGAGTACATTTAAACACATAAGAGATGTTCATAATAGGACATCTAACCCGCTAGAAGAAGTAGTCAAACTCCAAACCACAAATAGAGATAATTTCGGAAGGGAATGAAAAATAAAAACATTTACTATCTATTTCCTGTACCATGGTTTCAAGCTATTTTCAGCATAATAAAATAATTTGCTAGGCCAGCTATCATCAGCAGGAAAGCCAAGATTAACATATAAACATGAGGCAATACATAGAACATGCCTCGTGCTTATATGTTATAATTTTTCATATCAACCGTGCATGTGCAGTTTTCTTATCGGCAGCAAATACAAAAAATGCAGATTTTCTTCCAGAAATTACCCAAAAAGTCATTATATCATTATTAATAAATTTCAGGATCTACAAGCATAGGTGCCCTTGCATACAGGCTTGTCCCCTGCAACTCTCTCCAGCTGAGCATCCCTAATCTTTCAGGCTCTTAGATGCTGGTGCCACATAAAAAGTACCCATGCAGGTGCTGCAAAAGAGCACCCAGTCTATTTTGAAAAGTGGTTGGCATTAGGAATGGCATCTAGCCATGGAAACCATGCCAAAACAGACATGGAGCCTGAACAGCCCTTCAGCTGGTCAGCTCTTGTCAAACCATCCAGCCCATGCCAGTATGGAAAACAGGCATTAAATGATGCAAGCTGTGCTGTAGGACCTTTATAACTGAGAGAGGATTGAAGATATATCAAGAAGAGGACAGAGCAGTGTGGATCATCTGATCGATCTACTGTAGTTTGAGTCTGGGGATAATAGCTTGAAATCATGGTACAGGAAATAGATAGTAAATGTTTTTATTTTTCATTCCCTTCCGAAATTATCCCTATTTAGGGTTTGGAGTTTGACTGTTCCTTCTAGCGGGTTAGATGTCCTATTATGGACATCTCTTATGTGTTTAAATGTACAAAGAAACCTATAGCAATCCAAATTGTAACCAGCCACTGTTACCTATAAATGGACTGAAGCATCTCTTAAAACCTGATGTTGAATTTGAAATTGGAGACATCAGAGAGAAAGAGGTGAATGAATTTGTGAGAAAAGCCAGGGCAAAGAGTACCCGAGAAGGTGATGGTGTCTCATAAAGTATATAAATATTGAAATCATCTATGAAAGAAGCTTTTTGTCCTGTTCCGACAGCTGTGGTGTGAAGAGACTCTAGTAGAGGATTGGTGTAAAGCAGAAGGCATATACCTGTCAAAGGAAGCTAATGCAGAGACAATAAAATCCTTATTGAATGTAGATGGCAAGATCTTTATGGGAATTCTCTCCAGAAGAACCATGACATATCTACAGAGTAATGGATACGTTGATGAATCTGTTCAAAAGGCCGGAGTCCCTGGAATCCTTGGATGCATTGAGCATTGTTTTTCAATTTGGAAAGTGATCCAGGATGCCAAACAGAACAAGACAAGTTTGAGCGTGGTATGGCTTATATGCATCTTCAGTGGTCTTCCAGCCACTGTAGTACCATGATTTGGTGTCCAAAGCAACACATGACTCACAAGTTCTTCCTTACTTCTCCAGAAGAGGCCAGCAAACCTCAGTCTCCATTCTTGGATGGTTGATGAGAAAGTTGGTACATTCCCATATAACCGTTGTTTTGTTGGATGCTTCCTACAAGAGGTGTTAGGCTTTTTGTAAGGATAGTGCTTTGCCTTGTAAAGCAATCACTAAGAAGTTGATAGTCATTAGATTGGTGGTTATAGATATGCTTAGGCTAAACTTCTTGAAGGTTTCTTTTAAGTTACATGGTCTGATCAATAAGAATCCGGACTGTTACCATAGCCACGAAGCTAAAGTATGCAGAGTGAAGCTGCTTGGCACAGATTGGCCCTGTTGTGCATGTGCACTAAGTTTTAATGTTCTAGCTTACTTCCACTGTTTACAGCAGTGCTTGGAAGAAACGTGTGTAGCATGTGATCATCACATAGACCATGACACAGAAAGTTGAGCAGAGAATCTGCATCAAATTTTGCCAAAAGCTTGGCGATACCTGCTCAAAGGTCTATGCAAGGTTTTCAAAAAGTTTTCATCGTTCTCGACACAATCAAAGAGATCTTTTGCAACTGAAACCTGAGTGTCTTTTTGGTCTGCAGAAAGCATTTTTGGGACAAACTTGGCAGACACGCGTCTCATATCCATATCTTCAGTGATAATGGACTGAACTGAACCGTAACTTATCTGCACGTCCTCTGATAACTCACGGATGGTGATTCGATGACTTTCTCTCATAGATGCACAATTAACTGCAATGTTTTTCTCACTTCTACTGGTTGAGGTTCCCCAGAACGTTCATCAATATCGAAATATTTTCTGGATGTCTTGGAAACATCTTAATCACTCATACACTTGTTTGCGGCTCATACACTTCTCTCCATAAACTTTTTGCAGCTTTGCATTGGCCTCTGAGCAGGCATCGCCATGACAACTTTCTCTGTCATGGTCAATGCAACGATCACTCGCAACACATCTTCCTTCCAAGCACTGCTGTAAACAGTGGAAGTGAGCTAGAATGTTAAAACTTAGTACACATGCACAGCAGAGTTTAAGATCAATCTGTGTCAAGCAGCTTCACTCTGTGTGCTTTAGCTCCGTTACTATGGCAACAGTCCGGATATATATTGATCAGACCTCATATTCTTATAGTTTGGCCATTCATATTATATGAAATTGCAAGGACATCATCTTTGTATAAGGTTTAGAAGTTGTGTTTCTTGAGGGTAGCCAGGATAGGTAATGTAACGAGGTCTGCTACCTCAGCCCTATCATAACTCCCCATAGAAATGCCCAGCAATGAGCACCTTCCTTTTTGATCAAGCATATATTGTCATGATATTGTACTGATTTCTAGTATGTATGATTATTCTAAAATCAGGAACACTAATCCTAATGTGTAGGGCTTTCATGAGGAAATGATTTCAGTTTGGAAAACTAGAAACCTACAATATCAGACCAGGCAGATCTGCAAGTTACTTTGTTTACAACACAGTATAATTATTTGATGCAGTTTCGTTGAATCCTTCTGATATCAAAATTGATGGCATTGAAGATATGCTTGTCTGCTATGGCTAAACCATTATTAGAGGGGTTTATCAACCTAAATTTACAGTTGGAAGAGAAATTAGATTCATGGTCTTAAGGGTGATTTAGGTGGGGTATGGCTGGATGACCCACATGTTCTTTCTTCTGAGTTTAACAAAAGGGCTGGCTCCCTTTGCTTTGTATTTATGTCATTTGATATTGCGGTGTTAGATAACCTGTATGTTTTGGAGATGTTATTAGATAAGAGCTTGATGTTGTTCCACTAGTTTCATATTTTTTTGTTGTTATTTTATTAGCAAAGAATGTCTAAATTCAAAGTTGTTTTTTTCTTTTTTAAATGTGTTGTGTCATATAATTATTGAAAGTAGCAAAGAAAAAATTGGCACAGTGTCAAAATTTTACTCTTTTAATCAGATTAATCAATCGGCTTAAAAGTTCTTGAGGTCATTTATCTGAGGGGGACACTCTCATGGTTTGAAACCAAATTTATATATGGATGACCAAAGGTTCTTGTTCTCAAAGAAATATGACTACCTACTCTTCAGCAAATACAGAATATAAGCAAACGGTATATTTTAAGAACTTGTAGCTGTCTCCATTTATATTGACAGCATTTGAATGACTAGATGTGACTTTACATCTGTGAAATATTAAGTGATGCAGATTTTAGTCACAAAGTGTTGAAACAAATACTTAACCTCCATGTCATGTATTGCGTGCTCTTTCCTTTCATTTATATACTCAACTGTTTTTATGAGTGTGTGCGAGTGTGTATCTGTGTGTGTCTCTGTGTGAGTATGACTGTGTCTTTGCATGAGCATGTGTGTGACTTTGTGTGAGTATGTGTGAGTGTATGTGTGTTATTTTAAGCTGAAATTACATTAACTGCCACTATTAGTTTCACGTTTTACTGATTTTCAAGCGATCACTGGAATAAATTAAGCAATATCGTATTTATACATAGTATAACTTATACAAACCCTTGAATAAGCACGTAACCAATATAAAACTTTTTAATGTGGCTGGAACATTCACCCGTTTGTCTTTTTGATATGTGACCGCACAAAAGACGAATTTTTTATTCACGTTATTTAAAGAAAATCTTTGATTTCTTTTAGACCGTAAATGAATTTATTATGCGGCTGTTTGGTTTTCAGCCATCAGGTAATTCAAAATATTCTAATAAATATTTTGATATGTGGTGACAAAAAAATTCAACTCCTAACTGGTGTTCAAGATAAAACAGAATATCTATTTTCTCTGTAAGGTAAAAGTCAGGGCTGTTATTATCCTGGTTATAAGGTTTTGTGTGTTGATGGTTTTATAGTCTTTAACATTGTTATTATATGTATTTTAATAAACTTGGGTCCAAAGATTCTTCCGGATTTCTAAATGACTATTGATGCTGATTAAATCGTCCTTTAAATTTATTTTTAGTTAACCCAATATGATCTTTTGAAACTGAATTATTAACCGTAAATAGATTTGCACAATAAAGTATTGATTTTTAAACACTTGAATTATTTAATGGGCAATTTACAAGGTTAAGACAGTTACATGAGCGGGAAATATTAGCAGTGGATGGTTGAATTACCCTACTGCTTAAAACTGAATAGTCACGTAATAAATTCATTCATGCCCCTAAAAAACTAAAATGTTCTTTAGTTAATGTGAATTTTTTTTAAAAATTGCTTTTTTCATTATATTTCAAACATACAAGTAGGTGAATATCAGATAGCCTCCTACAATAAATGATGTTTCAGCTACATCAAAAAGTTTTATATTGTTAACGTGCTTATTCAATGGTTTTTATAACTTATACCACATATAAATAGAAATTTGTTTTATTTATTACACACACAAACACTCGTATACACATATACATATGTATGTGTGTATGTATATGCAAATACATATATACACGCATACATATATGCATAAACATAAATATGTATATATGTATATGAATGTGAGCTAGTATAGCAAAGACAAAGAATGCTATACTAAATACTCTATGAAAAAATTCTTGGCTTGTAGAAATCAACTATCCTTTGAGTGAAAATAAACAAACATACTCCTAGAAGTAATTGCTACTGATTCTATATAAGATCGAGGAAACTATACATACACACAAATTCAAACATACACACAAATGCACACAGGCACACACACACACACACAGGCACAAACACACGCACTCACACACATGGAGAAAGAAAGAGGGAGAACAATTTTCTTTGGAAATCTGATCCCATCTTTTTCCCATTTTTTTTTTGGCTAGAATGATTAATGCAAATGCAGACATTTGTGTAACACCTTTGTTATACCATTGTTACTTGATGCATTTCTAACTGTTAAACACTCAGCAAAGAAAAAAAAAAATGAAAGTTGTTGGCTACATTGATTAAAGCAAACAGCTTAATATCAGTAGCTTCATAGTAATGATTGAGTTAGTAACAAGGTTTGAAAAACTGAACGATTATATTGTAGTCAACTCATTTATAGCTATGAAATCTATCAGCTATGTATATGAACTGTTATGATATATCCTCTATAGCATAAGTGTATATTCCACACACATACACACACACATACACACATATGCAAGCACACACTCACACTTGCACGCATATACACATGCACACACATATAGATATTTATTCCAAGGGGTACTACATATATTTATGTATGTGCATGTGCATATATATATATATATATATATATATTGATTTATATCTGCGTGTATGTGTATCTATATATGTGTGTATATATGCAGATATGTGTGTTTATATTTTTATGTGCATAGATCAATGTATATGGATACATATGTGTGAGTGTATATATAGATATATATATATATATATATATATATATCTATGTATATGTATATATATATATATATATATATATATATATATATATATAGGCGTAGGAGTGGCTGTGTGGTAAGTAGCTTGCTTACCAACCACATGGTCCCGGGTTCAGTCCCACTGCATGGCATCTTGGGCAAGTGCCTTCTACTATAGCCTCGGGCCGACCAATGCCTTGTGAGTGGATTTGGTAGACGGAAACTGAAAGAAGCCCGTCGTATATGTGTATATATATGTGTGTGTGTGTGTTTGTGTGTCTGTGTTTGTCCCCCCAACATCGCTTGACAACCGATGCTGGTGTGTTTATGTCCCCGTAACTTAGTGGTTCGGCAAAAGAGACCGATAGAATAAGTACTAGGCTTCCAAAGAATAAGTCCTGGGGTCGATTTCTTCGACTAAAGGCGGTGCTCCAGCATGGCCGCAGTCAAAAGACTGAAACAAGTAAAAGAGTAAAAGAGTAAAAGAGAATATATATATATATACATATACACACACATACATATAAATGCACACATATATATATAGATATATATGTACATGTACAGTATATATATATGCATATATACAGATATACATTATTCATATATGCATATATATATATATATGCATATACATGCATACGTACACATACACAACACACACACACATTAGCTCTAGCATAATTTTACAATAAGATTTTAAATTGTTCTACCCCTTATTTTCAATATTACTACCACTATTTATATTTCTTCAGGGGTTTTCTTTCTGCCATAAATTCGATTTTTTAAAATTCCTAGTGACAACAACAATAAAGTAAGCTCAAATTAGAGTAACCTTCCACCCTATTGAATTTTAAAATATTTACAATATCTATATCACTATATAGACATAAAGCTAACCTTTGGACTCCCAGCTTAGGGAATTTGAGTAAAAGTCTATTCCAAGAAATACAAAACCATAAATTTAGATACAATATGCTATAAATATCTTTTAGTAAACTATAACCCAACCTTTGGACTTCCAGCAGAGCAAAAGATCTAAGGTCATAAGTTTAAACATACCTAAATAAATTTCAATGAAGAAAAGGTATTCAATTATAATAGAGTGGTTTTAGTTCTAGCTGCAATACAATACACACCTAAAAATATCATTACCCACCATTTCACATAATTCACATCTTATCCACCCTGACACCCTTAACTTTAAACCCTATTCAAACTCTAGATATTTCTCTTGTCTCTAGGGTAATGTGGCTAAGGATGAAATTCAGATTAGACAGTCAACTTTGATATAATAAATAAATATGAATGTATCTATCTATCTATCTATCTATCTATCTATCTATCTATCTATCTATCTATCTATCTATCTATCTAGATTGGTTGTTCTGGATGTCGATGGCAGCGATGGGTGTGCTTTTCGACTCATATCAGTATACGCACCACCTTTAACAGGTAGGCCGGATTTCTTTCGACGTCTAGAAGTATTCCTAGGAACGTCTCGTCCTTTACTTTTAGTGGGGGATTGGAATGCTACCTTGGACACGCATCTAGACTATGTGGGCAGAGATAGGAATAGACGGGGATGCAAATGCCTCAAAGACCTGCTCAGACGCTTTCAACTGTCTGACAAGTACCGACTCGATTACCCGAATGCGCCAATGTGGACATGGACAAACCGCATCGGGTCGTCGAGATCGTATCTAGATAGAATACTGTGTAGGAGAGTAGATAGAGATAGCATAGGGTGTCCACAATTTCACATAGTCAGCTACACGGATCACAAACTTGTGACGTGTACGCTAGACTTAGATAAGACACATAGGCAGGGCTCCGGTTACTGGAAACTAAACGCGTCTTTCCCGTCGAGACCAGTTTTCAGAGACCGGATTAGCACGTTAGTAAAGAGGGCTTTGACGGGAGCCATCATCAATAACAAATGGTGGTTTGCCCTCAAGAGAGCAATAAAAGCAGAAGCGGTTAGGTATAGCAAAGCACTAGCCATAGACAGAAACAGAGTAGAGGGTGAACTAGTTAAGAAGCTAGAAGAGGCAATTAGAAGTGGCATCGCATCCGACGTTTTGGCGGCGAGGTTGGCCCTTGACCAACACTTCAACGCCAAACACGAAGGGTGCGTTGTCAGGGCTAGGATGCGTGCTCTAAGAAACGAAGGTGTTGGAGCCGCACGAGAGGCCCGGGTGGCGGAGGCGCAACAGGGCAACAAAGCCACCATTCGGTCTCTGGTGGACGAACAGGGGCGCGAACTGCTCGAGCCAAGCAAAATGTGTGAGGCCTTTCAGCGGCACTTTGCTCGACTGTTTGGGACGAATGGCGAGCGAGAACGCAGGGTGGACTTCAGTGCCTACCTGCACAGCCTGCCACGACTCTCGGCAAGAGAGGCGGAGTGCTGCGAAGGTGCCATCACGGCGGCGGAAGTGAGGGACGCGATGGCGGGATGCTCGAGGGACAAATCTCCGGGTTTGGATGGTCTGCCCTACGAGCTTTACAACTGTAAGCCAGACTTGTTTGGAGACGTCTTGGCGGCCGTGTACTGCAACTGGCAGCAAAACGGGAGCATTCCCGGTTTTGTGAGTCGAGGAGCCGTAACGCTGCTGAAGAAAGATCCAAACAAGGGGGACGTCATAGATAACTTTAGGCCCATCACTCTGCTCAATGCAGACTTGAAAATTTTGGCCAAGGTGTTAGCCAAGCGGTTGGCGCTTGTCATCGAGAAACTGATCGGCAAGGCGCAAACGTGCGCGGTGCCGGGCAGGAGCATCCATGACAACCTCCATCTGATGCGCTACATCATAGAGAGGGTAGTTAAGGAACCTGGCATGGGTGGGGCCCTGATCAATTTAGATCAATCGAAAGCTTTCGATAGGGTAGACCATCAATACTTGGAGGCTGTCCTCATAGCAGCCGGCTTCGGTCCCATTTTCCGCGGCTGGATTGCTGCCTTGTACAGAGGCATCCGTTCGGTAGTTCGCGTCAATGGGCATCTATCAAGACCCTTCGACATTGCACGTTCGGTCCGTCAGGGATGCCCCCTCTCGTCGCTTCTGTACGTGTTGACTCTCGAGCCACTACTGCGGAAGCTGGCGACGCTGAGGGGCATCCCGCGAGAGTTGGGATGCGGGACGAGCGTGTCGTCATACGCGGACGACGTCACCGTCATAGTGTCTAGCCAAAAGCACATCGAGCTTGTCGGCGAGACACTGAGAGAATACGAAGCGGTAACGGGAGCGAAAATCAACCGGGATAAGTCAGTGGGCTTGCGGCTCGGCACCTGGAGAAGCAACCCCATGCCGTCAAGTAGCGCCTCCGTCGTGGGACGTTGGACTGACGGTCCGGTTGAGATGCTCGGGGTCTGGTTTGGTCCAGACCTCCAAACGGAGAAGAACTGGGACGAGATAACGAGAAGGGTGGCCACTCTAGCCCGGCAATGGGCCGAGAGGAAGCTTTCCCTGAAAGGTCGGGCGGAGGTGGCGAACACGTACATCGCGTCCGTCATCTACTACCGCCTGACCGTCCTTCCTTGTCCCGACCCTACCATCACCAAACTGGAGCGCATCCTCTTCCGCTTCTTGTGGAAAGGAAGCGTTCCGATGGTTAGGCGATCCGTTTGCTGCCAACACCCGTTAAAAGGAGGACTGGGCATGCCGTGGTTGATGATGCGCAGACACGCGCTGAGACTGCGACATCTCCGGCTCTACGTAGACAGCGGTGAACAGGTGTGGTCGCCGTTTGTGCGGCGCGCTTTCCCGCAGCTCGTCTCCATGACCGAACTGCAGTCATGGATCAAGAAGAGGCCGAGGAAGGGCGAATGGCACCGCGAGTGTCGCGCTGCTCTTCGGCAACTCCAACAACCCGGGTCAACCTTGAGCGACTGCATCACAACTAACGCATTCTATAGTGGATTAGTGGAGGGAAGGTATGACGACGATCTCGGGGCGAACCTGGGCGTCGACGAGGAATACCTGACCCGCCTGTTTAAGACGACCTTCGGGCCGGGACCTATGGACAACTTCCAGAGATCCCTGGCCTGGCAGTGCTATCGAGAAGCACTACCCGTTCGGGATAAGCTCTACAGGCATGGCTCGAGAAACACGGGGCCGACCTGTCCGAGATGCCGGCAGAGCGACGAAACCGTTCTGCACGCACTCGTACAGTGTCCCACCATTTCCGAGCTGTGGGCTTACGTCGAACAACTGCTATCGCGTGTGGGACGAGTCGGTCTATCAGCCGAGTCTATCGTGAATATTGTCGCGCCTCCTTCCTTTAAACGGGAAGGAAGAGCTATTTTCATCGTCCTTGTGGCTATGGCGAAAGAATGTGTATGGTGGACGCGTCTGAAAGGTCTAGAGACAAAGACTTTCCTCTCTGGGCAATCTCTCATCAACTTCTTCAAGTATCACCTGAAGAGGAAGTTGAGAGTAGAAAGGGAAGTCTTGTCTAGTGAATGCTTCAAAAAAAGATGGGTGAATGTAGCAAGGATGGCACGTGTGAACGACGGAGCCATCTTGAGCATAACCCTATGAACAAGAAAAAAAAATAAAACAAAAAGGCAAAAGAGAGTCACTTACTGTTATAGTTTCTTCAATGAGAATATTGACCAAGGTTACCGTGGTCTTTTCCGTAGGCTTTTCCTTCCACGGCTAAACCTAAACTGTCCTCCCCTCTTTTTACATGAGAACATTACTGTGTGATACACGATCCCTATTGATCGGCCTTTCCTTTTCTTTTTTTTTCGATCCCTTTTGATCGAACTGCCCCCTTTTCCCTTCCTACGATCCCTTTTGATCGACACCACCAATTTTTTTTTTTTTTTTTTTTTTTCCTTCCTTCCCCCTCCCAAAAAGAAAAGCTCTACATTGTATTTGTCCCATCTTCGTTGAGCCCTGTGTGGCTAATAAAAGAAATGTATCTATCTATCTATCTATCTATCTATCTATCTATCTATCTATCTATCTATCTATCTATCTATCTATCTATCTATCTATCTATCTGTGTGTGTGTGTGTAATGGGCTTTCCAGTTGAAGATGATGTATGAGTGTTCAGCTTTTACCAAACAACCAGCACAAATGATTTGTTCATAGTGATCAAATGTTTGTGCCATACATGGTTTCGAAGTGATCACAGAGCAACGTTACATGAAGTGATTTGCTCAAGAACACAATGCACCACCCAGTCTGGGAATTAAAACTATGATCCTGTGATTATGAATGCAACATCCTAACCACTAGGCCATGCATCCTCACTATATATTTGAAAAGATTTGTAGAGGTGACACTCAAGTAAGTAGATATTTATGAAAAACAAGAATGAAAGTGCTACTTTCTTAAAATTGGGTACATTTTAATTTTCCTTTTAAACTGTCCGACGAATGGGAGCATGAAACTCTGAGTAGCAGTTTTTAATGATATTTTTGTGATGTTTCTGCAGCATTAATAATGACAAAACATATTAACTCTACCTCTGGTATTCGACCACTATTTTTTCCCACCTTGTTTCACATTTATGTGCTAATGGTCTTGCAGGAAAAAGGAAAGTAAACTATGAATGCTCCTTTACTTTTTTACTTGTTTCAGCCATTTGACTGTGGCCATGCTGGAGCACTGCCTTTTGTCAAGCAAATCGACCCCAGGACTTATTCTTTGTAAGCCTAGTACTTATTTTGTCAGTCTCTTTTGCCGAACTGCTAAGTTACGGGGATGTAAACACACCAGCATCGGTTGTCAGGCAATGTTGAGGGGAGTCAAACACAGACACACAAACATACACACACAGACACACAAACATACACACACAGACTTATATATATACATATATACGACAGGCTTCTTTCAGTTTCCGTCTACAAAATCCACTCACAAGGCTTTGGTTGGCCCAAGGCTATAGTAGAAGACACTTCCCCAAGGTACCACGCAGTGGGACTGAACCCAGAACCATGTGGTTGGTAAGCAAGCTACTTACCACACAGCCACTCCTACACCTATGTTTATCTTAATTTTAATTTTAATTTTATTTTATTAATAGTTCTTTTCTCATTACATATTCCATTTTAGTACATATTTTTGATAAGGTTTTTCAAAAACCGAAACATGTAAAAGGAAATAGGAAACTCTGAGTAGCAGTTTTTTGTGATATTTTTGTGATGTTTTTGCAGCTTTAATAATAATGAAGTATACATATATATGTGTGTGTGTGTGTGTGTGTATATATATATATATATATATTCTACATAAAATATAAATTTACTTATGCCAATGGTCTCTTGATCTCATTCTTTATATATATATATATATATATATATATATAAATTTAAAGAATGGAGTAAACGCAAATTATAACTGCATACTTTTATTCCGACATATGTTTCGAAAAATTACAATTTATGCGATCCATAGGAATCGGTGATGTTAAAAATGTCTTACGTTTATAATGTCTTACGGTTATAATGTCTTACATTTAAGCTGGTTCCCATACATTTCCCTGAGGAGAAGTTTACATTTTTAACATCGCCGATTCCTATGGATCGCAAAAATTGTAATTCTTCGAAACATATGTCAGAATAAAAGTATGCAGTTATAATACGCGTTTACTCCATTCTTTATAAATTTATATATACTCAAATACCCAAAATATCAAGGAGTTTCTACCTCATAAACAGGAGTTACACCACAGTTATTTTGTGACTTTTGCTACCCTGGTATCTATTAACCAATTTATTTTATCCGAGTTATTTATTACTAGGAGAAAATAAATACATATAATGAAATATATATATATATATATATATATATGTATGTATGTATGTATGTATGTATGTATGTATGTATGTATGTATGTATTATTTTATTCTTTTGTATGCTTCAGCCCTAAGGCTGTGGCCATGCTGGGGCACCACCAGTGTTATCACCTTTTAAATGGCCAATCTTATATGATTGGCTTTTGGTGAAGCAGGGAGTTCGACACTGTTATCCTCTATATTCATCATTATTATAATTTAACAGCTGTTTTCCATGCTGGTATGGGTTAGACAGTTTGACCAGAGATGGTAAGCTGGAGAGCTGCACCAGATTCCAGCCATCTGTTTTGGCTTGGTTCCTATATCATTCTTAACATCAACTACTTTACAAAATGTACTGAGTCTTTTTTTTTTTGTATCACCTGCACAGGTGCTCTTTTACATGTCACACATATATACATACAGATACAAACACACACACATGCACATACACTTACACGTGCACACACATTCACACACATATGCACACACTCATATGTATATATGCATCAGCATAGTGCAGGTATGGCTGGCTATATGGTTAAGGAGTTCAATTCTGAACCTTGAACTTTCAGGGTCAGTCCTACTGTAAAGCACCTTAGGCAAATATCTTCTTTTATAGCCTTGGGCTGACCGAAGCTTTATGAATGTATTTGGTAGACAGAAACTGAAGAGTGTGTGTGTGTGTGTGTGTGTGTGTGTGTGTGTGTGTGTGTGAGGGGGTGTTCCTATTTTGATATCAAGCATTAGATGTAAATGAGTGTTACTATCATACAAACAATGTCCTTTGTTTCTAATGTTCCATGTAAACATGTCCAGTCATGTAGAAATAATAACTTGTTGGGACACAGAGTGGGGTTTGCAACAGGAAGCATGTCCATTCCTATGAAATCTGCCTCAATGAAATTCATGTAAACCATACAAGCATGAAAAAGCGGATGTCAAAATGATGTTCATGAATGATGAATGACTTTATACACACACACACACACACACACACACACACACACACACACACACACATATATATATATATGTATATATATATAGTATATTGTGTTGCTGCATGCCATATCATCATTATCATCAACATTTAATATGTTTTACTTGCTGTCCTGGATTGGATGGCTTGACAGGAACTGGCAAGGGCAGGGGCTGTACCAGTTTCCATACACTGTTTTGGCATAGTTTCTACAGTTGGATGCCCTTCCTCATGCCAACCACTTAATAGAGTGTACTGGGTGCCTTTTATGTGGCAACAGCACTCACACTAATTCTTTTTATATGACACTTAAATAGCATTAAATGGCTTGACATCAGGAAAGGCATCTAGCTGTAAAACTCTGCCTCCAAAAGTTGCAATAAAACAATACTATTCTGATACAGCAGCCAAAAATGGTAATGGTAGTATATTATTGGCCCTCTTCAGAACACTTAAGTTATGACTGACCACGGGTCACATCCGTAAAGTGGCATTTATCATTTAGAAGTAGCATTGCTTGTGGCTGAAAAGACCAAAGTGGGAGTGAAATTTTCTTTTGCAGAAATCATATCTATGAGTTTATTTGTTAGTTTGTGCTGCTGTGCTCCCTTCTGTATACCTGCTTTTTTGCAGCAGCATCCATCCTCTACTCTTCTCCCATTTTCTCATAATAATTGAATATATCCACTCCATCTTACATGCTCATCTGTAGAGCTCTCCAGGTTTCTATCCAAAGGATTTTTTTAACCCAATATTTACATGCTGTTATTTATAGATTTATCTATTTCAAGTTCCAACATTAAAAATCAATTGTATCACATCTCTCAACGTTTCTAAATTCTTATATCTCCAACATCATACCATTCTCACTAGTAAGAACAAAGCATCTAAAATGGATAGAGAAATTCAAAGGTTTACTTTGGTACATTGGTTGAACATTTGTCACGTATACACATGATGTGGATTTGAGTCACAAAGGCAGCCTTTGACTTTTTCTGTCCAAAGGGATTTTAACCTAATATTTATATGCTATTATTTTTAGCTGTATTAAGGTAGCAAGCTGGCAGAATTGTTTCCACACATTGTGTCTGTCTTTACATTCTAAGTTCAAATGCCACCAAGGTTGACTGTCTTTCATCCTTTTAGGATCAATAAAATAAGTACTGGTTTAACATTATGATCGATGTAATCAACTTATCCCCTCCCCTGACATTGCCAGCCTTGTGCCAAAAATTAAAATTGTTATTTATAGCTGTATTTACTTATATATAGTTGTATCCACTGTTAATAACAAATTATTTTACATCGCTTGAAGTTTCTAACTTATGATGTACATGTGCATGTTTATGTGTATATATATATATATATATATATATATATATATATATATATATATATATAACTGTTGGACTCAACTCTTCCACATTACTTAGTATATTGTGGGTATGTAGGACTCATGCATTTTGTCAGATGTTCAGAGAAGACTGAAGACTTTGGGGGAAGTTCAAAATGGCTTCCAGAAGTTTATTAGTGAACTGTAATCATGTGGTTGTAATGCCATCTGAGACATCCTTCATCTGGAGACTCCACAACCAATAAAATGATTGCCTTAACATCAAATGGAAAGTCCATGACAGAGCCCTCCCTTACTCACCTGGAGTTCATAATTGCCAACTGCACCATGATGAACTGCACATAATTCAACAGCCTGAAGTATCCATCAATAGAAAGAATGAGTTATCATATTACTGCCAGTAGAGAGTAGGGTATAACTCTGATGGCAGGAATATAATAGTTCATTCTTTCTTCAAGCCTCTAGTCACAAATAACCCAAACAAACCACCCTAGGCCTAGCTGACCCACACACAATAACAATGTATATAATTCCTGCTGTCCATATAGACTACTGCCTATTCACATTGGTCACATAATCAAAAACCATCAAATTACTGCAGTCACCAATGTGTTAAAACTCCAGAGAATGATGAGTGATTTTACATAACATACCATGTTTGACACCAAATACAATGAATATGCTAAACTCCATCTTGTACCATCATCATTCCAATATTCTATCCTCAATACATGGACAGGAAAAAAATAACTGATGTTGCTTTGATAACATTACAACTAAAGAGGTGCAGTTAACTAACAGAAGCCTAAAACAGTCAGAGGCCGTTTTGAACTTCTTTCAAAGTCTGCAGTCTGTCTTTGAACATCTGAGAAGCACGTGTTACTTTAACCCTTAACTAGCAGACATCATCAATTGATGTTCCATTAGAGAACAGCAGACATCAATTTTCATGGATACAACTTTCATCAAAAGAAAGTGAATATTTTACAGAACTCCTCAATAATGAGATTGTAAATTTTATTGTGTGAGAGACAAACAATTTTTTCAGTTTTGTACTTATCTAAAATGAAAATGAATATAAAAATTACCCCTAAGAAAAAGATTTTTTTTTTTTGTTTTTTGTCATTTGGCATACATGCTCATGCAACCCTTTCCTGCCATTTAAGGGCTAAATAATGTGGAGAATCTGAGTCAAACTGTTATTAACACACATAATCCCTATCAAATGTGTTGAGGGCTACTTCCTTTCATTTGTTGGTTTACTTATGTATATGTGCGCACGCATGTGCATGTGTGTGTGTGAATGTGTGTGTGTATACACACACACGCACATATGTGTGTGTATATAAATCCAAATTGAAGGAGTGAAGCAGGTAAAATGTACACTACATTTGTTTAACTAGTTGAAGCTTATGATGCAATTGTTATGCTATGAACTCTTCTCAACATAGCTAATCACCTGGCATAGATTACCTTAATGAACATTACATTGGCATACACAATTTCTAAATCAGCCACAACACAATGGTGAGTTTATCTGCAGGGAAGGTGATGGCCTGAATTTTGGGGGAAGCAAAAGGCAGTGTGATTATTATCCTCAAAAAACCACACCATCAGTGGAGAGTGCTATGTCAACTTGCTGAGGCAGTAAGGAAAGGCTATCAAGACCAACTGCCCAGGAAAACTAATGGAAGGGGTCTTGTTTCATCAGGACAATGTTCCAGTATATGATAACTGGCAAAACACAAACCTTGTGTATGTGTGCTCAGTATTGTTTATATCCTTCGGGCTACTTCTCATTCATATTTGAACATATATACATACATACATACATATATACATACATACACATATATATATGTGTGTGTGTGTGTGTGTGTGTGTGTATGTATATATATATATATATGTGTGTGTGTGTGTGCGTATATATATGTATATATATGTATATATATTATTTAATAAAGAGAATATATGTTTTTAAGTGCTACTATTAGTTTCATGTGACAAGAGCATGTTAGACAATATTTTTTAGCATGTCTTTTTTCTATAGACATGCAGAAATGAAGGAAACTGAGAAATATAAACTATATAACTTTCTCTCTCTCTCACTCTTTCTCTTCCCCTCTCTCTCTCTCTCTCTCTCTCTCTCTCTCACACACACACTTATAAATAGGTAGATATATTTATATATCTATGGAGATATATAAATACACACACACACACACACACACACACACACACACACACACACACACACACACAGAGGCATATCTGCTTAAAATTTTTTGAATATTCAAAGCTCTCCAATGTGAAAAAAAACAATCATTTTCTTATCTGAGTGCTTGACCATCCCTGGAATATACATGTACGTATATACATTGTACATACACACACACAGAGATATAAATAGATACATGTATATATATGTATGTATATATATATATATATATATATATATATATATATATATATTGATGATGATATATATATACATACATATACATATATATGTATATATACATACATACATTACATATACATACATACATACATACATGCATATATATATATATATATATATATATATATATATATTATTTTGTCTGGGGAGAGTCATTATGTTTTAATATCTTATTAATTAACACACTCACCAGTTCAATTTCCACTCATTTACTTATTTTGAAAAAATAAATAAATTAGTAAATGAATGGAAGCCAAACCGGTGAGTGTGTTAATTAATAAGGTATTAAAACAGAATAACTCTCCCTAAACACAATAAAATATGTTTCAACGCACGAATTCATATAAACCGAATACAAAAACGAAATATATATATATATATATATATGTATATATATACATATATATATATATATATACATATATATATATATATATATATATATATATATATATATATATATATATATATATATATATATATATATATACAAGAATAAGAGGAATGACCAGCAAATATGGATTCCTGAATGCTAGAAATAGATGCCGAATCATCCAACCACGAAAAAGTATGTTCTCTTTTTCGTGGTTGGATGATTCGGCATCTATTTCTAGCATTCAGGAATCCACATTTGCTGGTCATTCCTCTTATTCTTGTATGTAATATAATTTTAATCTTCAGATTTTTTAATATGCTAGACCACTGGTTTTAATTGATCAATATCAATTTCTACCCTCATTAATAAATTTATATATATATATCAGCATCATCATCATCATCATTGCTTAACATCTGCCTTCCATGCTGACATGGAGTTTTATAAGTGCTAAAGTACGAAACTCTCAGTTCATGAGTCCCTCTGTAACTTCTGCCACATATTAATAAATGTATATATATATATTTATATATATATATATATATATATATATATATATATATTACAGAAACAAACACATATACACATACACACACACACAAACACACACACACACACACACACATATATATATATATTCACACATGCACACACATTCTGACAGAGAGAAAAGGGACAAAGAAAGTGAAAGAGTAAGAAAGTGAGAGAAAGTGAGAGAGGAAAAAAACTGTAATAGTCAATTTATTCAAAGCAGGGACATGAAGTGTAACAATGCAATATAGTAACATGCTTCAGTGGTCAGGCTATAAACACATGAATGCATTTCATATGATTTCCAAGCTCATTCCTGGGCTCGCTCTCACACCACACGTTGTTGTTGCTGTAATATCTAATGCTAAACACTTAGAGATAGATCGATGTTGCATCATATTTCCAACAGCACAATGTTTGAAGTGAATGAGGGTCGCTTGAACTGTTAAAAATAGCAGTCAAATTTCTCCTATATTGCATCATACTCGATTCATTTAAGAAGGAGAATATATTTGATTATGCAAGTGCCTGATGTACAGACAAAAAATGGATGGTTGTAACTGGAATGCCTTTGATCATGTGGTGGTTCCATCAGATCTGGACTGAGACTAAACAACAACAGCACCAACAGCAAACAACAAAAGTAATAAAATGTTCAAAATGTATAAACCACAAGTCGATAAGAGGTTGAATTCACATGCATTGAATTATCATGTTATATATTTAGAGCAAGGAAGTGACAAAATATTCATGCACACACATAAAGGCATATACATTTATATATATGTATATATATGTATATTCTTTTATTCTTTTGCTTGTTTCAATCATTTTGACTGCAGTCATGCTGGAGCACCACCTTGAAAGGTTTTTTTAGTCAAAGAAATCTATCCCAGGGCTTATTCTTTGTAAGCATAGGACTTATTCTATCGGTCTCTTTCACCAAATCATTAAGTTATGGGGACATAAACGCACCAACATCGGTTGTCAAGTGATTGTTGGGGGACAAACAGAGAAACAAAGACACACACACACATACGATGGGCTTCTTTCAGTTTCCGTCTACCAAATCCACTCACAAGGCTTTGGTCAGCCCAAAGCTATAGTAGAAGATACTTGCCCAAGTTGTCATGCAGTAGGACTGAACCCAGAACCATGTGGTTGGGAAGCAAGCTTCTTACCGCACAGCCATGCTTGTGCCTAATGTATTTATATACAAATATGGATAATACCATACTTAATTCTGGTGCCTAAACTTAAGTACCATATTCACCTTGAATCTACACACACACACACACACACACACACACACACACATATATATAGCAGCACATTATTTACATTATTTACAATTTATGGATATTTGTCCTCATCTTGTCCGTTGTTAACATAACGTTTCAGCTGATATACCCTCCAGCCTTCATCAGGTGTCTTGGGGAAATTTCAAACCTGGGTTCTCATTCCTAAGGTATTTTTCGATGTTTTTTTGAGACAGTACTTCTGTCTCAAAAGTAGTGACAGCCTTTGAGAAAGAGGGAAAAACCTCCTCTCAAAGCAAAACTCCGGGTTACATAAGTTCATCTCCCAAAATTACTGCAAAGCTTAATGACAACCTCAAGAACCCAGTTTCCACATAACTGTTTGCTGGCTGCACAAAGCTGGATTTCACGGGTGGGCTGCAATCAGAAAACCACTGCTTTCAAAAGCAAACGTTGCAAAGTGTTTAGAGAATTGGTCCCTAGAGCAGTGGAAGAATGTTATCTTCTCAGATGATTCATCCTCTACCTTATTTCCAACCACTTGCCGAGTATACATGTGGAAACAGCCCAAAGAAGCATTTGACCCACACTGCCTTCTTCTTCCAAACATGGAGTAGGATCTGTGATGATCTGGTGGGGGGATATATCTTGGAAATCCACCAGCCTAATGGTTTCCCTTCGTGGTGGAATTAATAGCCAAAACTATTTAAGCATTTTCTCTGATCAAATTCATCCTATGGTTGCAGAACTGTTTCTGGAGGAAAATGCAGTCTTTCAGGATGATAATGCACCAATTCACACAGCTAAAGTTGTTACTGAATGGCACGAGGGACATTCTAGTGAAGTTGAACATCTTATCTAGCCACTACAGTCCCCAGATCTCAATATTATTGAACATTCATGGTGCATTTTAGAAAAACAAGTAAGGAGTAGATATCCTCCTCCATTATCACTACAAGAACTGGGGATTGTTTTAGCTGAAGAATGGACAAAAATTCCTTTGGAAACAATTCAAACTTTGTACGAATCCATACCTCATAGAATTCAAGCTGTAATTACTGCCAAAGGCAGTCCTATCCCATATTAAAATAAATTTGTTTGAAGTTTTAAGGTGTTTCCATTATTTTCCATTATTTCATCCAACCCCTGTATATATATCTATACTCTTTTTTTTTTCACTCCTTTACTTCTTTCAGTCATTTGACTGTAGCCATGCTGGAGCACCGCTTTTAGTTGAGCAAATCGCCCCAGGACTTATTCTTTGTAAGCCTAGTACCTATTCTATCGGACTCTTTTGCCAAACTGCTAAGTTATGGGGACGTAAACACACCAGCATCAGTTGTCAAGCGATGTTGCGGGGACAAACACAGACACACGAACATATACACACATACATATATATATATATATATATATATATATATATATATATATATATATATATATATATATATATACATACATATATACGACGAGCTTCTTTCAGTTTCCGTCTACCAAATCTACTCACAAGGCTTTGGTCGGCCGATGGCTATAGTAGAAGACACTCAAGGTGCCAAGCAGTGGAACTGAACCCGGAACTATGTGGTTCGTAAGCAAGTTACTTACCACACAGTCACTCCTACGCCTATATATATGTGTGTGTGCGTGTGCGTGTGCATGTGTGTGTGTGTGTGTGTGTGTGTATGTGTATGTATATATATATATATATATATATACACACAAGAGTTATGGAATGGAGTAGATAAGATCCAGGCTACATATATTTCATAGCAAGCTGAACCTCAGAAGTGGTAAATATCCAGGTGATCTGTATACTGCAGGCTACTCTTCAGGCCAAGGATATCTTGATTAAATGAAAGTTTACATTACTGCAAGGAGGTACATGTTAACGTATGGAAGATTCAATCAGAATGTATAGAAAGCAATCTTCCATGCATTAACATGCATCTCCTTGCAACAATATAAATTTTCATTTAATGAAGATATCCTTGACCTGAAGAGTAGCCTGTGGTATAAACATCGCTAGGATATTTACCACTTCTGAGGTTCTGCTCGCTATGAAACATATATAGCCTGGATATTATCTACTCCATTCTGTAACTCTTGTATTCTTATTCGCACACCTGGCAACCCTGGTTGCCTACTATGAAATATAAAAAGAATGTTTTTAGTGTGTCATACTTCAATACGAAAAAGCCTACAATCTTCTGTCTCAATAAACCACTATTGCCCCAGAAAATTGGTTTTTTATATTTACTACAGATTACTTGAAACTAATTTTCTTCTGATACCTCGATCTCCGGATCTTATACTTTATATATATGCACATATGTGCATGTATCATCATCATCATTTTAACGTCCACTTGTCCATGCTGACAAGGGTTACACAGAATTTGTTTTGGCATATTTTTTTGACGTATAGGTGTGGCTGTGTGGTAAGAAGCTAACTTCTGAATTACATGGTTTTGGATTCAGTCCCATTGACTGCACCTTGGACAAGTATCTTTTATTGTAGCCTCAGATTGACCAAAGCCTTATAAGTGGATTACATAGAGGAAAGCTGAAAGAAGCTCATGGTACATATATCCATATATATATATGTGAGTATGAATGTATGTATGTATATATATATATATATATGGGAGAATTTACGAAAAAAACAATAGACGAGGACAGGTGGTGTAAACAACAAAAGGATGTATAAGTTTAATGCTTGGGAATACAGAAAGTCTTTGACGTTTCGAGCTATGCTCGTCAACAGAAAGAATACGGAGAAAACAAGGAGAAAAATACAGAGAAAAAAAAAAAATAAAAAATATATATATATATATATATATATTGTTGTGTCTGGAGAGAGTCATTCTCTTTTAGTGCCTTATTATTTAACACACTCACTGGTAAAGTTTCCACTCATTTACTCATTTATTTTTCCTAAAATTTTCGATGCATCTTGCAACCTTTTCAAGAGTCACCAAGGACTATTGAAAAGGTTGCAAGACGCAACAAAAATTTGCGGTGAGTGTATTAAATAATAAGGCACTAAAAGAGAATGACTCTCCCCAGACACAACAATATATGCTTCAACACACGAATTCACATAAAAAATCTTGCATACCAAATCCAAAAACGAAAGATATATATATATATATATATATATCTTTTACTTATTCGAGTCATTAGACTGTGGCCATGCTGAGATACCACCTTGCAGAATTTTAGTCAAACTAATCAACCCCAGTAATTATTTTCTTCTAGGCTTGGTATCCATTCTATTGGTCACTTTTGCTGAACTTCTAAATTACAGGGGCATGAACACACCAATATCAGTTGTGAAGTGGTAGTAGGGGACAAACACCAATACAGACAGACAGACATACACACACACATATATGATGGGCTTTTAGTTTTTGTCAATCAAATTCAGTCACAAGGCTTTGGTTGACCTGAGGCTATAGTAGAAGACAGTTGCCCAAAGTGTCATTCACCTCTACTCCCATCTCTAACCACTTGTCACTCTCTTCTCACACTCATATGAACTTATCCACCCACTACTTCTGACAGGGGCTGAACAGAATGACACAATCCAAATTAGTGCTTAGCCAGTGTTACTATCCTCCCAGATAAGTTGAAGGAGGCCATATCCTACCCATGTCTTACTCATGTCTAATTTTTGGAGTGGTTTTTATGACTGGATGCCCTTCCTAATGTAAACTACCTTAACCACTTTACAGAGTGCACTAGGTGCATTTTATCATGACACTAGCAACAGAGGGGTTGCTTTGTTGCTTGCAAGACAAAAATGTCCTCTTTACTCAATGCTGTTTCTATTCTTTCAAAAGTAATGTGACTTATGTGAGAAGTAGAAGGAAAAGTTATGACTGAGAGGATGATAAGTATGTGTGTGTGTTTGATGGGGGAAACTGACTGATAGAACTGAGAGGATGGTAGAGGTGATAGTAATAGAGGAGAGACAGTGATAGCTACAATTTGCTTGTTGATAAAGCAACTGAATAGTATGAGTGGTGTGGTTGGTTAACAATGAAGATGAGTGATGATAACAAAGAGTGTGAGATGTATAGAAATAGAGATGAGTGATGGTAAGTGACAATGATAAATATTAATGAGGAGACATTTGAGGAATGAAACAAAGAGATATAGCCAGCATTAAAGAAAGATGATGACAGGAGTAGTGAATATGGACAGATTCAGTGTTATCTCTCTTTATACATGTGTTATGATGGAAGAGAGATGGAAAGATAGAGGGGTGATAGAAGAAAATCATTGTTATAAAGAGTGATGGTGGAAGGGTTTAATAGCAACAGATAAAATGTCATCCCTTCATATGAAGGTAGTGTTGCAAAGGCGGATAAGAGAGAGAGGATGTGATAGATTAGAGAGTAACAAAAAGAGCTGTAGATGAAAACTGAACTGCTATACAATGAGCAAAAGACCAACCAACCCGTGTGTGTGTGTGTGTGTGTACATGTATGTATTTATGTATATATATACATATATATATATATATATATATATATATATATATATATATATATATATATATATATATATATATATATATGAATACACACCCACATGCACACATTTTTTGATGACAAGTCCTAACTGTAATTTTTGGCTTACATTAACATAATAATATCTTGTCACATTAACCAACTATTTAATTTAAATGATTCATAATTCCTAATTGTGGTCTCTTGCTAATCCAGTAATATGCAACCGCTACAACCAATAGAATGATTTGTCTGTTAATTAGTATGCACCAATTAATTAGTCACATCACATTCTCATTCTAATGATATTTTAGATGGAGTTGGAAACAACAACATGCTTACAAATTGTAGTCTTACTTGTATCTGGAATGAAGCAAACATGTTGTATAAAAGTTAGAAACATTGTAGCAGATGTTGTGAAAAACAATGCAGTGATATCACGACTATTGCTTCAAAGAATTCACAGGAGTCCTCTTCTCGTGACCTCAACTGCTACACAAAATAAATAAGGGGATCATTTTAGTTGCTGTCAAAGATGTGGATATTTTAAAATTAGGTAATAAATTTCAAACTTGATATATTGATGTAATTTTTCACACTGAATCCGAATTTAGGATTCATTTATTCCCAGAAAAATTTAGAAAAATGTTAAGGAGGTTCAAAATTTGATCATTTTTAATCCAGTCAGAAAACAAGAATTAGAAGTTTGGGTTACGCTCTGTCATACATGCACACTGACATTACACATCCAGCAAAGCATACTGGCTTCATTTCGTTCAAGCCTTCTCATGTCCTCAGCTTCACAGACCATGTTTCACTGCTGTGTAGCATGATTGTTCACACACAGGCATCATACAGTCTGCCTTTCACTCTGAGGGAGAGGCCCTTTGTTACCATCAGAGGTAGGAGCTCTCTAAACTTTGCCCAGCCTATTCATATTCTAGCAGCTATGCTCTCAGAGCATCCACCTCCACTACTGACTTGGTCACTGAAATAGTGGAAGTTATCAACTACTTCTAGCTTTCCCCACTGGCATTGGATGGAGTCTATTTTCTGTACATTTTTAGTGTTTATTGTACCCAAGCACCTTCCACACACAAAAACTATTTTCCCTTACATATATACATTCATCATGCATACATATATTGTACATGTATACATATATCATACATATGTCATACATACATACATACATACATACATTTATATGTACACATATCTAACATATTTTAATCATTATTTATATCATTTTGGGTTGAAACTGATGCCTAGCAGTGAAATCATTCTACCATTGGTTTACATCTGTTTCATTCAGTTTCTTTTCTGCCATATACTCTAAGCAGAAAATTAATTAGAAGTTAAATTTGTGTTGTGAGTTGGCTGATTTTCATACTTTCTTAAATAATCATAATCTACAAAGGTACAGGAAATTAATATTCCACCAGCAAGCAAAACTTGATAGATTTTCCTTAGTGTTTTCGACTTCAGTCACATCATGGCTATTGTTTATTCTAGTTGTTATAGCTTTATGCTTTGATATTAATTGGAATATACACCCACATATACACAGACATATGTGTGTGTAATTATTCTATTTCATTTACATTTACTTACTCTGCATTTTATATTGAGTTCTACATTTGATAATGTTTAACCAGTGCATAACAAAGCCATATATGTTAAACATTGACAAGTTTATTAAATACACACTTGTATATAAGTATATGTTTATATGGAAATGAGGAATCTTGGCTAGACGAGTGGCTTCTGAAAGTAGTATAGGCTATGTACAGAGGCCCTGCTCGTAAGGTGAAAGTTAACTATGAGTACAGTGATGAATTTAGTGAACAGGTAGGTGTTCATCAGGGTTTGATTCTCAGCCTCCTCCTATTCATCATTGTCTTCCAGGCCATAACAGAAGAATGGTTGCCCTTGGGAGCTACTATAATGCTGGTGATTTTGCTCTCATTGCAGATTCTGTAACAGCACTAGAAAAGAAATTCCAGGTGTGAAACTAAACTTGGAATCAAAAGACCTTAGCAAAGACTAAGGTTCTAGTGTGCAAGAAAATGGACAGGACCCTACCCTCTTCAGGTAAATGGCCCTGCTTGATATGTAGAAAAGGTGTAGGTGGGAATTCTATTTAGTGTACCCCGTGTAAGCTATGGACTGTGGAATAATAGAAAGGTTATAAAGAAAGTAGTAGTTCTGTGTGAAAGACGTACAGAAACCCTAAAAACTACGAATACTCAGAAACTTTATTTTCTTAAATGCCCCAGAAGCTTTTTAGAGGTAGTGGTTAATTTCTGTTACCTGAAGGATCTACTTAGTGGTGGGGGAGGATGTACAAAAAGTATAATCACTAGAAAAAGAATAGGATGGGAAAAATCCAGTAATCTTTTACTTCTGTTGGCAACCAAAGGTCTCCCTCTCCAAAGGAAGATTCTATGATGTATGTATACGAACAGCAATTTTACATGGTAGTGAGACATGGGTTCTGAATGCAGAGGACATGTGAAGGTAAAGAAGAATGAAGCTACTATGCTCCACTGCATGTGCGATAACAGTGTACAAGTTCACCAGAGCCCTAATGCCCTGTGAGAAAATTTAGGCATAAGAGGAATTAGATACAGTGTACAAGATGCTGGTAGGATCATGTTATGTGTATGGATGCAGACAGTTGCATAAAGAAGTACTGATCACTTATAGTGTATGGAACTCGCAGAAGTGGGAGACCCAGGAAGACTCGGGATGAAGTACTGAAGGTCAATCTCTAGACACTGAGCCTATATAATACACACGCACACACACACGCACACGCACATATATATATATACACAAATTTATATATAGCCTGTAAATAATAATAATAATATTTTATAAGTTTAACTCTTATAAGTGATCATCGTGTGTTGACTAAGGAAAATAGTCTAATATTGGGGCATATAAGCCCTCAATGGAAAAAAGTGGAGTTTATGTATGCATGGGACTCAAACACTCTCACACACACACACATAATATCTAAAAGAATCTGCTAGTTCATTTGCGTGTTATACATTAGTTAGTTAGAGAGGTTGAGGTGGAGTGAGTGAGAGGTGGATTAAGAGTGTGTGAGAAAGAAAGAGGGAGAGAGGAGTGAAGAAAGAAGAGAGGAAGAAGTAAAGAAAGACGATTAATATTAATACACTTAGGTCAAATGGTCACGTGGTCACCTGAAGGGAATGGCGAAGAATGAGAGAACAAGACAGCAAGAGGAAAAGAGAGAGGAAGAAGTGCTGACATGCATAGAGGGTGGGAAGGAATACTTATTACATGGTTAAAAAGTTAGCTGAAGGGCAAGATAGATAGAGATGGACAGGGGAGGCAGTTATATTGAGAGAGAAAGAGAGAGATAGCAGTGGTAGCAGTAGTGGTTTTGGTGGTGGTAGTGAAAAATATTTTTTTATAGCAACCATTGCTTAAAGCGTGTGCATAAGTGCAATTATTTATTATCTGCTCACTTAAAAAACTGATAATTGTTTATAAGGGTTAATTTAGCCTAAACTCTGTATTTACAAGAAACATAGTTCCAAGCTACCCAAGAAAGAATGCGCAGATATAGAGCACGGATCAGAGAGGAACAGTAAGAAAAATAATAAAAGAGGAAAAATACAACATCGATGGAGACATGAGGAAATAAATGTAGAAGAACATCAAGAATATTTAAAGAAAGCTAAACTATGAAACTTTATGAATGCTATAAAAATGCAAATCATCCTTTCCTTCTTAAATAGGTCCTCTTAATTTTTTTCCATTCCGAGAAACTTCCAAGAATCCCATTAGTATTATATTAACATAATATATTTATACATACAATATAATATATACAAACATATAAACACACATACATATATACAGACATACAGGAAGTAAATAGACATCTTTAATTTTCAAACTTTCCAATCTAAGCGTCTTAATGTTTTCAGCAGTGTAGAATTTACAATGTAATTATTATTTTTTATTCCAGGCGCCATTATATTAAACATTTGCAAAGAGTACCCATGCCACAGAAAAAATTCAGCAGAACTGTCAGATTTTCAAAGAGGTCGTATTGTTGGGCAATCTGAGGCTGGTCTTAGCTATCAAAAAATTGCTGAAAATCTTCAAATTCCTCTTGCTACTATTAATAGAATTATAGTACAATTCAAAAGCTAAGGAAAAGAATCAACAGATTCTCATCCCAGCTGACCTGGGCTTTCGGAAAGGAAGCTTTGCTGTTTGAAGAGAATTATGGAAAAACGAACCCAGTTCAAAGGCTTCTGACATTGCAAAAGAGCTAGAAGTTAGTCCAAAAACGCATGTTACATATCTGCATAAGCTTGGGAATTATGGACGA
>NC_142929.1:62499389-62501889 GCF_046866305.1 Octopus bimaculoides | reverse complement strand
AAGCAGATGAAAAAATATACGTGTGTGTGTACATACATACATGTGTGTGTGTGTGGTGTGTACATACATGTGTGTCTTGCTGTCAGTTTGTGTGTGTGTGTGAAGTCCAAGACTGCAATTTGTGGCATTACATTTCATGTTTTAGTTACATATGTTTTGATACATGATACATGAATATAAATATGAATATAAATATAAATGGTTGTGTAATAAAACAACATATTACATCTCAGCCATGTACAGCTGATGAGACAAAGTTCAAATGTACATGGTTTAGGTGTAATATGTTGAGTTATTACAAAATCATTTATATTTATATACAAATTTATATTCATAGAATATATATATATATATATCATGTAGTGTCGAAACCCATATGACTAAAGAATTGAATGTAATACCATAAAAAGCCCACTTGACTTAATATAATAAACTCTGCAAACTTTATCACACTTGAAAGTTCACATTGTAAGAATGGTTTTCTTTAAGGTAGAGCATCTACACAACATTGAATTGTTATCTTGCTTGATTATATTAACATCCTTTACTTTACATATACTCTATCTATCTATCTATCTATCTATCTATCTATCTATCTATCTATCTATATGTGTATATATATATATATATATATATATATATATATATATATATAAGGGGTCCACCAAGGTTCCGTCCTCAGCCCCCTATTATTTACCATAGTCCTCCAGGCAATCACAGAGGAGTTCAAGACAGGTTGCCCCTGGGAGCTCCTCTATGCTGATGACCTTGCCCTAATTGCGGAGTCACTATCAGAACTAGAGGAGAAGTTTCAGGTGTGGAAGCAAGGTCTAGAATTGAAGGGCCTTAGAGTCAACCTAGCTAAAACCAAAATCCTAATAAGTAGGAAGGTAGATAAAACACAAACCCCTTCAGGTAGATGGCCCTGCTCAGTATGTAGAAAAGGAGTAGGTAGTAACTCTATAAGATGTACCCGGTGCAAGCTATGGACACATAAGAGGTGCAGCAACATCAAAGGCAGGTTAACTAGCAAGTTAGTTTTTGTTTGTGGCAGATGTTCAGGTGCAATAAAGACTGCAAACAAACAGGAAACAACTTCTATCTCATTCCAGGGTGAAAAACTAGAGGTAGTCGATAGCTTCCGCTATCTGGGCGACCAAGTTAGTAGTGGGGGTGGGTGCGCTGAAAGTGTAGCTGCTAGAATAAGAATAGCCTGGGCAAAGTTTAGAGAGCTCTTACCCCTGCTGGCGACAAAGGGACTCTCACTCAGAGTAAAAGGCAGACTGTATGACGCATGCGTACGAACAACCATGCTACATGGCAGTGAAACATGGGCTGTAACTGCTGAGGACATACGTAAGCTCGCAAGGAATGAAGCCAGTATGCTCCGTTGGATGTGTAATGTCAATGTGAATACCCGTCAGAGTGTAAGTATCTTGAGAGAAAAGCTGAACATTAGAAGCATCAGTTGTGGCGTGCAAGAGAGACGATTGCGCTGGTATGGACATGTGGTGAGAATGGAGGAGGATAGCTGCGTGAAAAAGTGCCACACCCTAACAGTTGAGGGAACCCGTGGAAGAGGTAGGCCCAGGAAGACCTGGGCTGAGGTGGTGAGGCAAGACCTTCGTACATTGGGCCTCACCGAGGCGATGACTACGGACCGAGACCTTTGGAAATGGGCTGTGCGTGAGAAGACCCGGCAAGCCAAGTAAGATCGTTGCCAGTGCCCCTGGACTGGTTCTTGTGCGGGTGGCACATGAGATGCACCATTTTGAGCATGGCCGTTGCCAGTACCCGCCTGACTGGCTCCTGTAGGATTTTCGAGCGAGATCGTTGCCAGTGCCCCTGGACTGGCTTGTGCGGGTGGCACATAAAAGACACCATTTCGAGCGTGGCCGTTTTCGTGCGGGTGACACGTAAAAGCACCCACTACACTCTCTGAGTGGTTGGCGTTAGGAAGGGCATCCAGCTGTAGAAACTCTGCCAAATCAGACTGGAGCCTGGTGTTGCCATCCGGTTTCACCAGTCCTCAGTCAAATCGTCCAACCCATGCTAGCATGGAAAGCGGACGTTAAACGATGATGATGATGATATATATATATATATATATATAACAAATAATAAATGAGTATATGCATATATACATACAGGTATGTGCATACTTACGTCTACCTGTATATATAGGTGCATATCTGGGTACAGGACATTGCAAACAAAACGTAGACATGAAAATAATAATAACCAGAGTACAGAAAACACACAAGCCGCATAGAGAACATTTTCCTTCATCAACTACCCCCATTTTAACACTGGCGTTTCGAAGAGTAGGGCAGGACGCATCGTTGAAATGGCTCTTCCCATGGACCGCAAATTAAATTTGTATACACAAATTAAACCTGTGCCATGGAGGAATGTAGTGGTGGACAAAAAACAAGACAGGAAAACAAACGGAAAAGAACATACATACATACATACATACATACATACATACATACACAGT
>NC_142929.1:62496789-62498889 GCF_046866305.1 Octopus bimaculoides | reverse complement strand
TGTCTGTAGTTCATTGTTCTAACGTCCTGTACCCTAATATGCATCTATATACACATATAGATGTAAGTATATACATATATGTGTGTATGCATGGATATATATTCTTTGTATTATTATATCATTGAACGCACGCGTCCTTTTTGCAAGTAAGACTGTACTTTATTATTCTGACATGACTTTATCTATCTATCTATCTGTCTTCCTCTATCTTTCTATCTATCCCTCTATCTACCTATCTATCTTTCTTCTTACCTATCTCCCCCTCTCGGTCTGCTTCTTTCTGTTATTCTAACTTCTACTTCACTGCTATACACTCCTGTCTCTTCTTCCTTGTTCCACTTCCTCCCTCCACCATCCTTTCTGCTCTCGTGTGACCTGTGGTCAACTTTCTTTTCACTTCAGCCGCTGTGAAGGCAAGATGAACTACTAGCGTTCTACATCAGATTTGCGTTTGGCCGTACGGCTTTTTTATGTTGTTTTCACTGTCGAATTTTTCCTGTCTTGGTTTACGTTTGCCACCTTGGAATCCTCTGTTTAGTGGGTTGATCCACTACTCAGGAAGAGACTATTCTAGAGTACGGTCTGCCTTATCTTCGAAACGTCTAGTTAGAATAGAGGCAGCTGATGAATAATTCCAAGTGGCTTTCTGTCTTCCTATGTGTTCGTTCCGTTGTCTGTAGTTCATTGTTCTAATGTCCTGTACCCTGATATGCATCTATATACACATGTAGATGTAAGTATATACATATATGTGTGTATACATGCATATATATTCTTTGTATTATATATATATATATATATATATATATATATAATATAGGATAAATTCTTTATAAGAATTTATCAAGTAGTCAGCGTGAAAAAACCTCAAAATGAAAAAATAACGAAAAATTTTCGTAATGAAAAAAATTCATCATTTCATCATAAATATAAATACTTTTATATATAAAGAGCATTAACTGTGTATTAATGCCTCACGCTTCAAGGGACTAAATAAGTCAAAAACTACCAAAAGAATAAGCAACATATTTACTGAAAGCGAGGGAATGCAGCTTTCAAAATTTATCTCTTAAAAACATTTAACTCAACGGTAGACCACTGGTTTCTCAATCAAATACAGAAAAACTGTGAAGTAACCTGTATTCTTTTGTTCATCTGTACATGTATGGTCAAGATACATAAAGAATAAACAAGAATCAACCTACCACGATGTAGCCATTACAGTACGACAACTTTCGTTCATGATTATATATCCATGAAAGAGAATTGAATTTATCCAGTTGCATCTCAGTAACATGTGCTTATACAGAATAATATTCAGCACTGAATATATTCTAATTATTTATAATATAATATAGGATAAATTCTTTATAAGAATTTATCAAGTAGTCAGCGTGAAAAAACCTCAAAATGAAAAAATAACGAAAAATTTTCGTAAGGAAAAAAATTCATCATTTCATCATAAATATAAATACTTTTATATATAAAGGGCATTAACTGTGTATTAATGCCTCACGCTTCAAGGGACTAAATAAGTCAAAAACTACCAAAAGAATAAGCAACATATTTACTGAAAGCGAGGGAATGCAGCTTTCAAAATTTATCTCTTAAAAACATTTAACTCAACTGGAGACCACTGGTTTCTCAATCAAATACAGAAAAACTGTGAAGTAACCTGTATTCTTTTGTTCATCAGTACACGTATGGTCAAGATACATAAAGAATAAACAAGAATCAACCTACCACGATGTAGCCATCACAGTACAACAACTTTTGTTCATGATTATATATCCATGAAAGAGATTTGAATTTATCCAGTTGCATCTCAGTAACATGTGCTTATACAGAATAATATTCAGCACTGAATATATTCTAATTATTTATAATATAATATAAGATAAATTCTGAGTTAAATGTTTTTAAGAGATAAATTTTGAAAGCTGCATTCCCTCGCTTTCAGTAAATATGTTGCTTATTCTTTTGGTAGTTTTTGACTTATTTAGTCCCTCGAAGCGTGAGGCATTAATACACAGTTAATGCCCTTTATATATAAAAGTATATATATATATAGATAGATGGATGGATGGATTGATATATGTA
>NC_142929.1:62486789-62494289 GCF_046866305.1 Octopus bimaculoides | reverse complement strand
TATTCTCTAATATGTCCTTTCTTTAATTTAGAGAGTAGTGTGCGATTTAAATGGTGTTTGGCTGCTATTTCGATATAAATCAAAGAACAGTGAAAGGGTTCCCTCTTTAGCTCATCAATCATTATCAATCTGACAGCAAAGGAGTCAGCTTTCAACATACACTCATGTCCTGCAAGAGGAGAGCTGTGGCTGCAACATGAACAAAAGTAGCACTGCTGTTTGAATTCTTATTGATGGTTACGAGTTGTTGTGGTGGTGATAGTGGAGGCAGTGGTGGTTAGATGTGGTAGTTGTGGTAATGATGGCAGTGGTGATGACAGTGACGGTGGTGTTGGTGGTGGTGGTGGTGGTATGGTTGTGATAGTGGTTGTGGTTGTGATAGTGGTTGTGGTTGTGGTGGTATTTGGTTGTTGTTGCTTTTGTTGTTATAGTAGTGATGGTGGTGGTTGTGATAGTGGTTGTTGTGGTGGTAATTGGCTGTTGTTGTTGTTGTTGTGGTAGTGGTGGTGGTGGTGGTGGTGATGTCAGTGATGGTTATGGTACTAGTAGTTACGACATTATTAGTAATGTTAGTTAAAGTATTAGTATTAATGGTTTGGTGGTAATATTAGTTATGGTAAAGACAGTGAGCTGCCAGAACTGTTAGCATACTGGACAAAATGCTTAACAGAATTTCATATGTCTTTATGTTCAAATTTATGGGTTCAAATTCCTCCAAGGATGACTTTCGGTTGAGGTCAATAAGATAAGTACCAGTTGAGCACTGGGGTCGATGTAATCGATTTAACCCCTCCCCAAAAATTTTTGCGCCAAAATTTGAAATCAGTATTTGTCATGGTAGTTATAATGGTAGTTAGGGCATGTGCCCAGTGGTTAAGGTTTTGCACTCACAATTGCAAGAAGACGGTCATGATTCCTAAGAGCAAGTGGTGCAGAGTGATCTTGAGGAAAACATTTCGTTTCGTTTCATTTTTGTATCTGGCTTGCAAGATTCTTTTTGTGAATTCGTGTGTTGAAACAAAGTCTGTTGTGTCTAAGGAGAGTCTTCGTCATCATGATCATCATTATCATCATCATCATCATCATCATTATTTAATGTCCACTTTCCATGCTGGGATGGGTTGGACAGTTTGACAGGAGCCAGCCTGATAGAAGACTTTACCATGCTTTGTTGTTTGTTTTGGCATGGCTTTTATGGCCGGATGCCCTTCCTAACACCAAACACTCTGTAGAGTGGACTATGCCAATATCATTAACACACACACTGCTTTAATTCCATTCCTTTATTCTTAGTGACTTGGTTAAATATCCAATTAACTAATCAATTGTTTGTTTAATCTGGTTCAACTGTAAGTCATTTGTTTTGTTTTTGTTTGTCAAAGCTCTTTCGTTGCTATTTGCAATATTTTTCAATAACTTATGATTTAGTCTGTTATGGAGGCTGTTTAACCAAATTAAACAAACAATTGATTAGTTAGTTGAATATCTAACTAATTGACTAATAATAATGGGGTGGAATTAAACAAGTACATGTGTTAATAATATTGGCATAATGACTCTCCCTAGACACAACAAAACTTCATTTCATGTAGCTCTACGAATACTTCAACATCTGACATGTAACACACTTTGCACCAGCTCAAGCAATGTTGGTTTACTGGAGAGAGTGGGATCATGTACAACACAAACATTTGATCACTGTAAACAAATCATCTGTGCTGGTTGTTTAGCAAGGAAAATCCATGAATGGTAGCAATGGTAGTGATGGTATTGATGCCAGTGGTAATTAGTGTTGCTATACAATGTGATGGTGATGGTGGTGGTTGCAGTAGGTCTAATTGTAGTAGTGAGGGTGGTGGTACTAGTGGTGGTTATGCTGAAGGCAGTAGTCATCTTATAGTAGTAGAAATAGTAATGATAGTTTTTGTAGTGATGGTAAGCGGTGGCAGTGGCGGTATGGTGGTGGTGGTGGTAGTAGTAGTAGTGGTGGTGGTTATGGTGGTTGTTTTGGTGCTGGTGCTGGTGCTGGTGCTGGTGCTGGTGCTGGTGGTTATTGCAGTGATGGTGGTGGTGATAGTGTTGGTAGCAGAGGATATGATGGTTGTGGTGCCAGGTTATTGTCACTGCATTAATGGTAAACATGACATTGTTCTCCTTGCTGGTAAGAGGTGAGTATCACAGCATATTGTCTGAAGATTGTGAATTACTATGTGATCATTTGACTTGCTAAGAGTAGCAGTTAATTCTCCCTCAAATCAATCCTTCAAAATACAAATAAACATATCACTGAAGCAAATATTTCAACAATATGCCCAAAAATTTGCCAAAACTAATAGGACTGATAGACTGATAGTTATAATTGTCTAGTTGACAATTGCAATTGCTTGATTGGTGGTTACACTCGCTAGGTTGATGGTTAAATTGATTAGTTCACTGTCATAACTGCTTGGTTAATAGTTACAATCACTGGCGGACTGGCCAGGTTGCCAGCTTGTCTGACGGCAAATGGGCCCCCTGAACCATTAGAATCCATATATGGGGGTCCATGTTAATATCTAAGGGGCCCATCCCTTCAAGTTTGAGAATTTTTTTATTCACCCCTGGAAGAATGCATTAATTATTTCAGCCTGGCTGTGTTTATAGATAGTTGAAAAGAATACTTTTAACAAAAGAAAAAAAAAAAAAAAATTAAATGATAGCCGGAATGGCTGGTTTTAAATGCTAAAGGGTTAATTATCACTTAAGCAATTGTAATAATCAGTCAAGCAGTCATAGCTAGGTCACTGTAATTAGTAACCTAGTAACTGTAACTAGTAGCACAGCAATTGTAACCAGTGGCGGACTGGGTCTAAAAATATTAGTTGCCAGGAGACAATTGCTTAAGTGATAGTTAATCCTTTAGCATTTAAAACCAGCTATATCTGGCCCAAATATTCTTCCTGTTTTACATTCAAACTGGATTATCTAGCCTCTCACACCTACCCTACATTGATATTCTAAAAATAAGCAATCACATCATTGGAACCTTAAAATATGAGCTAATGCATGGTTAATGCTAAACAATATGAATGAATAAGCACGGCATTTAAGAGAATAATTTGAAATTTAAAACACTAAAATTATCAGACTGAGTTTTATCATTGCTAGATTGATCATTACAACTTTAAGATTGATAATTACTATAAGGTTGATAATTACTAGAAGGTTGATAATTACTAGATTGATTGCAAAACTCTGGAATACAAAGAAGTTAGCGAAAATGTACATCAGAAAAAAAAATCTGACAATAGGAAAATACAAAATAAAGTTCATTTGACATGAGGAGTGTACTCTTCAAATTTCTGCCTTTCATATGAGAAAGAAAAATATGGGGTAAAAATGATGTTGTTATTTGAGCTGGGATTACATGCCTCCAGCATAAACAACATCATTTTTTACCTCATTTCCTCGTCTACAGATAAAAAGTGAGGCTTGCAACTTTAAGCTTTACATGCCTCAAGGTAAATGAATTTCTAGTCTCATTCTAATATTGTGATTGGTTAGAATGTTTTTCTTTTATTTCTAACCTCCTGTCTCCCCTTTTTAATAAAACACAATAAATAGACTACTTGTTTGTATTATACAAAAACTAGCTACTTTTTATAATACCATAAAGAACAAACTTGTTTCAGAGGCAGAAAGAAGGAATGCCTAGCTAAATATGCTAATCTTCTCACTCACACACACCTGCTGAATGAAGAAAAATAAGATAAGGAAGGAGTATTGAAGAAATAATGGTCACATCCATCTTTTCAGAAAGCTGTGTCATTTTTGTGAAGTCTTTGAAATTCTTTAAAAATAAATTACTTGAAGCGGGTTGATAATATTTTCTAATTTAAGCACATGGGTGGGGTTATGTCAATTATTTCAACTCCAGTATATGACTAGTATCTTTATTGAGCTCAAGGGGATGAAGGACAGAGTTGACACTAGTGGAATTTGAACTGTGAATGTAATGTGTTGGAAGAAATACCACTAGACATTTTATCCAATACTCTTAACAATTCTAGCTCATCCCCTTATAATCAATTTTAATATAAGCATAAGGCCAGAAATTTTGGGGAAGAGATGAGATGAATAAATTGATTCCATTACTTAAATAGTACCTTGGAAAGATGAAAAACAAAATTGAACTTGGCAGGATTTGAATTTGAAATGTAAAGAGCCAGAACAAATGGCACAAAACATTCTATCCAAAGTTACAACTCTGCCAAATTGCTGTCTTTGATGATAATTAATAATGATAATGATTTCTAACATAAGTACAAAGCCACAAATTTAATGAGAGGTGTTAGTTCATTAAATTTGTCCTCAGTTTTTGATTGATACTTTTATATCATCGAAACCAAAAGGGCAAAAAGCAAAGTCAACTTCAGTGGGATTTAAACTTGTAATGTAAGACATGTTGTCCTATACTCTAACAATTTGACAAATCCACCACCTTCATAATGATAATTATAATAATGATGATAATAATAATAATAATAATAATAATAATAATAATAATGATAATCCTTCCGACTATAGGCACAAGGCCTGAAATTTGGGGGAGGGGAATAGTAAATTACATCAACCCCAGTACTTGACTGGTACTTAATTTATTGACTCTGAAAGAATGAAAGGCAAAGTTGACCTCAGTAGCATTTGAACTCAGAATGTAAAGGCAGACAAAATGCTTAGCGGCATTTTATCCATATGCTAAAATGATAAAAATCCATTCTACTATAGGCACAAGACCTGAAATTTGGGGGAGGGGGATAGTCGATTTGATCGACCTCAGTACATAACTGGTACTTATTTCATCAACCCCCTAATTGTTCTTTTCAAGTGAAACTTAGAAAGGAAATATTTGGGCTAGCAAAAGAAAAACGTATTTATCTTCAGCCTTTTTCAATCTTTTTACTGTGGATATCAGATGTATCCATTCAAAATTTCATTAGCTTTAACTGCAGAAAGTAGTTTTAAATACCAATCTATTCTTTTGTTGAAGAATGTCATGTTCAAAACTATTTTTTGTTAAATTATGTCAAGTTTATTGAGGCAATGTGACTTGCAGAAAATATTAATTCTGTTTTTTATTAGATATTTAACAACATTACAGGAATAACCATGAAATTTAATTTTGCAGTTTTAGGGTTAATCTCATTCATCTCGTTCACCATACACCACTGTTGTCAAAGTCACCACACAGATAAAGCCTGCCTGACCTTTCCAGCCAAAGGAAAGTGAAGAGATGACTTTTACAAATAAGACAGCTGAGAGCTAGGTCTGCCCTTCAAGTGACAGCTGTTTGGCATAACTCCAGGTGTAGTTGTGTGGTAAGAAATTTGCTTCCCAACTACATGGTTTGGGGTTCAGTCTCACTCTGTAGCACCTTGGGCAAGTGTCTTCTACTATAACCTCAAGCTGATCAAAGCTTTGTGAGTGGATTTGGTAGATGGAAACTGGAAGAAGTCCATTGTATATATACATATATATATATATATATATATATATATATATATATATATATCTGTGTGTGTCTTAGTGTATGTGTTTGTTCACCACCACCACCACTTGACAACTGGTGCAGGTGTATTTATGTCCCCATAACTTAGTAGTTTGGCAGAAGAGTCTGACTGAAAAAGATAAGTACTAGAGTCAATAAGTTCAACAGGGAGTTATGGAGATTATCGATGAGATTATCCTTGAGATTATCTTTGAGTTGTGGCATAAAGCTGTTCCAGAACAGAATTCAAATGTGGAACTTCTACCTACCACACGGCCTGACTGGTAGAGGGCTGTGAGAGCTTGACAGCATTTGAAATGCCAGGCACTCATATCACAAGTTTTTGCTTAACACAGAGCTGCAACCTTGTCAAAGAGGCAAGCTATGAAAATATGCATCCAACAAACAGCGACCACACATGTTTACCATCAAAGAATTTTACTCTTTTACCTGTTTCAGTCATTTGACTGCGGCCATGCTGGAGCACTGCCTTAAGTCGAGAAAATTGACCCTAGGACTTATTCTTTGTAAGCCTAGTACTTATTCTATCGGTCTCTTTTTAGCGAACTGCTAAGTTACGGGGGACATAAACATACCTTCATTTGTTGTCAAGCGATGGTGGGGGGACAAACACAGACACACAAACACGCATACATATATATATATATATATATATATATATATATATATATATATATACATATATACGATGAGCTTCTTTCAGTTTCCATCTACCAAATCCACTCACAAGGCTTTGGTCGGCTCGAGGCTATAGTAGAAGACATTTGCCCAAGGTGCCATGGAGTGGGACTGAACCCGGAACCATGTGGTTGGTAAGCAAGCTACTTACCACACAGCCACTCCTGTGCCTGCTGAAGATATCACTGCTTCAGCACATACTTGTGCATTGTCATCATTGTCATCATCCACACGAGTGGAGGCGCAATGGCCCAGTGGTAGGGCAGCGGACTCACAGTCATAGGATCGTGATTTCAATTCCCAGACTGGGCGTTGTGAGTGTTTATTGAGCGAAAACACCTAAAGCTCCACGATGCTCCGGCAAGGGATGGTGGCGAACCCTGCTGTACTCTTTCACCAAAACTTTCTCTTACTTCCTGTTTCTGTTGTACCTGTAGTTCAAAGGGTCAGCCTTGTCACACTGTCATGCTGAATATCCCTGAGAACTATGTTAAAGGTACACGTGTCTGTGGAGTGCTCAGCCACTTGCATGTTAATTTCACGAGCAGGCTGTTCCAACAGCAACAAACAACATCATCCACAGCATGCCCAGCCCCTGACACTGTGGGTGGTGACAGCAAACAGAGAGCCTAACTTTGAGAAAATGTGGGAGAGCAGACACCTTTGTCTGGTCAGATGTAAACTTGGGTATGGCATGACAGTGAGAGAGATGGTAAGAGTTGATGAAGATAAGGAAGGCATTTGCCACTCTTGCCTTTACTGTTCAGGACTAACTTCCTTGTAGTTTTAGTTCAGTTATTTGTTAAAAAAAAGCTAAACGAGAAAAGGTGGAGAGAGAGAGAAAGAGAATGAGATAGGCAGAGACAAACAGACAGACAGATAGACAGACACAAAAAGAGATGAAGTGGGAGGAACAGGAAAGAAGCAAATCATGAAAAAAAGAGCCTTGTTTTTTAATGTCTTTAATGAAACTGTGATTAAATAGTGAACAGTCTTATGAAATAGTAACAAAGAAAAACAGACATACTGATGATTCATTAGTAATTGCCTATTAATTTCTCAGTTTTCCTTCTCTTGCTGATTGCTGTAGTTATAGCAGAAGTGTTGTTGTTGTTGTTGTTGTTGTTGTTGTTGTCGTTGTTACTGCTGCTGGCACCACACCGCAGCTGCTTTTGAAGTAGTAGTAGTGGTGGTGGTGGTGGTGGTGGTAGTAGTAGTAGTAGCAGCAGCTGTGCTATTGCCGTCACCACCACCACGACCACCACCAAAACTAC
>NC_142929.1:62466789-62481789 GCF_046866305.1 Octopus bimaculoides | reverse complement strand
GATATATATATAGATATATATATATATATTTATGATGGATTTCCACAGTTTCTGAACACTACATTCATTCACAGTGCATTGGTCAATCCAGCTGGTATAGTAGAAGATACTTGACCAAGATAGCCATGTAGTGGAAATGAACTTGAAGCCATGTGATTGCAAATTAAGTTACTTAATCACACAGCCAAACCTGCACCTATGTATATGTATATATGTGTGTGTGTGTGTGTGTGTGTGTGTGTATCATTTGCAGAACGTATACTGTATATTGCATATTTATTTGTTTGTATGTTCATTTTCTGTTTCGTTAGGTCCCTTGTTCATTTGCTAACCATTTACTAGTGGCTTCTCATTGCTGACACCACCAAAGGGGAATCAATATTATCAGTAAAGGCATGAAATTGGTGCAATCCTTTGGACAATAATTAATGAGGATTTGGTGATATTTTGTGTGTGTTTTCCATTTGTTTGTGCTTCTATATTTTGTGCGTGCTTTTTGAACATATTTAATGTAATGCCACTCACCATCTTAGTTTGTTAACATTCTGTGAATTCATATATTTTGGAGCAGGCATGGCTGTGTGGTAAGGAGCTTGCTCCCCAACCACATGGTTCCAGGTTCACTCCCACTGTATAGCACCTTCTACTATAGCCTCAGGCTGACCAAAGCCTTGGGAGTGGATTTGGTAGACAGAAACTGTAAGAAGCCCAAGGCGGCGAGCTGGCAGAAACGTTAGCACATATTTCGTCTGTCTTTACGTTCTGAGTTCAAATTCTGCTGAGGTCGACATTGCCTTTCATCCTTTTGAGGTCGATAAATTAAGTACCAGTTATGCACTGGGATCGATGTAATCGACTTATTCTCTTTGTCTGTCCTTGTTTGTTCCCTCTATGTTTAGCCCCTCGTGGGCAATAAAGAAATAAGTAACTGTAAGAAGCCCATCATATATGTGTGTGTGTGTGTGTGTGTGTGTGTGTGTGTGTGTATGTATGTGTGTGTGTTTCTTTGTGTCTGTGTTTACATCCCCGTAACTTAGCAGTTTGGGAAAAGAGATTCATAGAATAAATACTAGATTTTAAAGAAAGAAATCCTGGGGTTGATTTGTTCAACTAAAACCCTTCAAGGCAGTGATCTAGTATAGCCATAGTCAGATGACTGAAACAAGTAAAAGAATAAAAGAATATGCACATACTTTTGTAATTATATATACAAGGGTTAGACAAAATAATGGAAACACCTTAATATTTCAAACAAATTTATTTTAACATGGGGTAGGACCGTCTTTGGCAGTAATTACAGCTTGAATTCTATGAGGTATGGACTCATACAAAGTTTGAATTGTTTCCAAAGGAATTTTTGTCCATTCTTCAGCTAAAACAGTCTCCAGTTCTTGTAGTGATGATGGTGGAGGATATTGACTCCTTACTTGTTTTTCTAAAATGCACCATAAATGTTCAATAATATTGAGATCTAGGGACTGTGGTGGCCAGATAAGATGTTCAACTTCACTAGAATGTTTTCTTATGCTATTCAGTAACAACTTTAGCAATGTGAATTGGTGCATTATCCTCCTGAGTTCTTGAGGTGGTCATTAAGTACTGCAGTAATTTTGGGAGCTGTACTTTTGTGATCCTTTCTAACAATTTGGGTAAGAATCCAACAGTCCCTATCTGAAAGTTTTGGTTTTCTTCCGGAGTTTTGTTTTGACAAGGCGGTTTTTTCCCAGGCTATCACTACTTTTGAGACAGTACTTCTTGATACACCAAACATTTTGGCTGTTTTCATTATGCTAGTGCCTGCCATACAAGCACTAACTATTTGACCTCTTTGAAAGTCTAATACATCAGTCATTTTACCTTTTTCTGATGATATCTGAAAAGAAACAGCAATTTAAGCATATTAAGTAACACTAATACTAAATCAAAAAACATAAAAATAAACAAACTTTTGTCGATTTTGTAGATATTTCAAAATTATGATTATTTTTCCAGCCCCTGTGTGTGTGTGTGTGTGTGCGTGCGCGCGTGCGCACATGTGTGTGTGTATAAACAATTGCAGCAAAGGTGTTTATAAGCCATTTAAAAATACACAAAAACTGTTAGATTCACCTCAACATTTAAATTTAATTTGTCAAAATATTTTTGTCACTTTAAAATCACGACCTGTTCACTGACAACATTCCATCTCCGTAATATATATATATATATATATATATATACTTTTTTTATTTTTTGATTGGTGAAAATAAGTGTAGAAGTGTATACATGTTTCACTGGGGTTTAAATTCTTATGGTATTTCTTGTTTTGTGTCTATGTCCATAGTATGTGTGTGTGTGTGTGTGTGTGTGTGTGTGTGTGTGTGTGCCCGCGTGCACGCACACACGCACACGTGTGGTGGTGGTAAGATATGCACATGTAAATCTACTTGTTGCCTGCTCCTGTGTCTTATCATATCTAAGTATGTCATAGTTCTGTAGTGGTATGCTTACTTTTAGTTCTTTTCTCTGTGTGAAAGGATTTAATAAATCCAGCCACACAGATTTGTACCTCTTCTTACACGAACATGAATATATAAACATACACACACATCCATCCCTTTTGTTTTCTGTAATTTTGAACTATCTCCTCCACTATTTAAGTATTACGTGTCAAAAGTGAAACAAAAACACTCATGTCAAATACTTTCACTTTAAAAATGAAACTATTCCACTAACTGAAACAATCACATTTCGATACTGTAATGACAGATACTTTCAGAGAGAGAGAAAGAGAGAAAAAGAGAGAGAGAGATGTATGTATATGTACACGTTATTCCACTAACGGAAACAATCACATTTCGATACTGTAATGACAGATACTTTCAGAGAGAGAGAGAGAGATGTATATGTATACCTATAGATGTATATGTACACGTATATGTATAGATATATATATAGATATAGATGTATATGTACACGTATATGTATAGATATATATATAGATATAGATCTATATGCATACATGTATATGTATACATATGTGTAGATGTATATATATATATATAGATGTACATGTAATATGTACACATATATACATATATATATACATGCATACAGATATCTATACATATATACACCCATCACACACATACACATGCACACAAACACACACATTAGTCATTTGTTTTCTTATCCAAAACTACGTCAAAAGTACTGAATGGATCTTTATGAAATTTGGAAATTATATTCTATGCATAACGGCCATAACTCCCATGAAAATTCATATATTTTTGATGTTGATGAAATTTTAACCCGAAAATAACAGATGAGCATTATTTGTAATTCAACGGTACAACAGTGTAAGACTACCCTTTCAGATATACTTACATTGTGATTTCTGCAATGTGGTGCATAAATTGTCAAGTAAATGAGACGCATCTTTGCCTCCACTGATTCACTTGCAAAGTATTGAGTAAAATTATTTCGTTGCAGACCTCTTTGAGTCTTTTTATTATCACTGTGACACACATAGTCCCCAGTTGGTAACATTGATTTCAAGACCTTCCCAGATGAGAGACTGGTTGTTCTAAGACATTTATCGATTGTAAATTTTGTCTGCAATTTGGAAATTATATTCTATGCATGACGGCCATAACTCCCACGAAAATTCATATATTTTTGATGTTGATGAAATTTTAACCCGAACATAACAGATGAGCACTGTCTGTAGCTGGTCTTCTCTTGGAAGAGCCCTGCTTCTCACATGGACAACTGTATGTTGGCTGCTCAAGAGTGGGCAGCAAAAAAAACCTATTTGCATATGCTCCACAAGGGAAAACAAGGAACATTGTTTACAACGAGGTGTTATAATTACAACAGCAAGAAAGTATGTACATGATCACCTTCTTTTACGAAACTTTATTGACTTTCATATATTTATATTGATATACATATATATACGTGTGTTTGGGTGCGTGTGTGTGTATACATATCTCTATATATAAAGATGAGAATGTGTGTCTGTCTGTCTGTGTGTCTGTGTGAATCCCTAAAACTCGAGAACTACACAACTCTCTTTTACAAACCCAGTGAAAATACATATAGTTCATATGTCAAAGAAATTCAAGCAATACATATAACACCAAAGTTAAAAACATTCCCAACAATTCCACAATCCCCAACCTCCAGAGCTATTGAAGAAACTGTTATCATCAACTGACCAAGATTCCTAACATTTGCAAAACAAAATTAGACAATACGACGCTGTATTACAGATGACATCATTTGGAACCACAAGAGATTTAACTGAGGCAGCATTCATCCAAACTTTCAAGATCCAACCTCAGATTTATCATCGCATTGTCTCTCTACTACCTCTGTCAAATGAATCACCAAAATTGGCCTTTCATTATTTATAATCTGTACCTGTTTGTTTGGTTACGAAATAAAATACACAAAACGTGTTTCTGAATTACGTGTATTTACTTTATATAGATATCTATATACATATACATATAAGAAGGACGCGTGTGTTTCGTTCTCCTGAATCAACCCAATAGAGATTGCACAAATCAACGATAAAACCTACTAAACTGACGAAAACATAGACCTTGTTATACAAGAACAGTCTACTGTAATATACTATTTTAAAAAACGTAATATATTTCTCTAAAAGTTAAATATATTACATTAAAGTCAGCGACACAAGCAAGTTATCGTCGAAAACCCACGTGGTTAGTTACAAGGGATTGCCGAAATCGACGGAAAATAAATGTGTTAAAGCTGACAAAAGGTAGTACTTGTTACTTCATAACGGTCTACCGTAATATATTGACTTAAAGAAAAAGTAATATATTACACTAAAAGTTTAATATAGTAAGTTTAAAGTCAGTGAAACAAGCTAAAGGTATCGTCAATAACCGCGTGGTTACACGTCGTAATTATATTTGCAATCGAACGTAAGAAGCAAAAAAAGAATTGTTTTGGAAGAAAACTTCGTACAAGAACAAGGATTTGGAATTTTACCTCTTACGAATAAGTATCCTTTTCATTTGTTTATTTTCTTTTAACTTAGGTAACATTTGAGTTACAACATAATCTTGTTTACTTTACGAATAAGTATCCTTTTTATTTGTTTATTTTCTTTTAACTTAGGCAACATTTGAGTTACAACATAATCTTGTTTACTTTCCGAGAATTCTCACTGTAATTTTCATTTAACTTTTATTACAACAACCACTTAGCACTGATTCTCTTTAAAAATAGAAACCTTTACGACCCCTCCCCCCTTCTTTTCACTATCGTTTCGTTTCTTCTCTTCGCTTTATCTCTACAACTCTTTGAATTACAAATCCCATTTAGAATTACGATTTTTCATTCTTCGTTCTCCTACACATCTTCGTTACCTGCTCCCACTCTTTTTAATAAGTACCGCTTCCTCTCTCTCTCTCTCTCTCCCTTTATCTCTTTACACCTATCTCTCTCCCTCTCTGTCTTCCATATCTTACTCTTTTTCTCATCTCCCTCCCTCGCTTTCATATCTTCCTCTTCTTTCCATATCTCACTCCTTTTTCTCATCTCTCTCCTTCGCTTTCATATCTTCCTCTTTTCTCAGTTCTCTTCCCTTTCCATTGCATCTCACAACGCCTTCCTCTCCTTCTGTCACTTCAACCTCTCCCTCATACACTTTTCATTTCCCCCTCTTCTCAGTCCGTGTCTCCCTTCCTCTCACATCCTTCATCCTTTCTTGTTTCTTCCTCTTCTCTTCCCATCCTCTCCCTCCCTCTGTCTCTCTTTCTCCTCCCATCCTCTGTCTCTCTTTCTCCTCCCATCCTCTGTCTCTCTTTCTCCTCCCATCCTCTCCTTCAATCTGTCTCTCCCCCTCCACTACCTCCCTCAGTCTCTCTAACACCCCACACTCCCTCTCTTCCTCCTATCACCCTCTCTTTTTCCTTCATATCTCACTCTCTCTTTCCTCCATATCTCCCTCTCTCTTTCCCTATTCCCCCCTCTGTGTTTCTTCTTTTCTGCCTCCCGCTATCTTTCACTTCCTCTCTATCCTCTACTCCCCTTCTGGGCTTAAAAAAAACGAAGATGGCACCAAAGTGGGAAAAGAAAGAGTTAGATCTTCTGTTGCGAGCATGGATATTGCTAGTGGCGATCCCCCAAACAACATCATCACTGCTGCACTGAAGAATAATGGCTTTCACAGAACCACTGAACAGATAGAGCGGAAGAAGAATGAATTCCTCCGCTCGTATGCACTCATCAGACCACACATGGACACCCTAGATGTTATAATCGAAAACCATTGTGGAAAGGCTGATAAGGATGGAGAGGAGGAAAAGGAAAAAACACCCGGAGGTCTCTCTGACCCAGTGGCTCCTCAAAAGAATGGATCACCCGCTCCTATGAACAACCAGGCAGAAAAGGATAGTGGAGCCAAGGAAGCAGCAAATAGAAGCCCCTCTGTGCCAGTGGTCCTACAAAGGAAAGGAGCCCTCACCCCAATAGATAACCAGTGGAAAATAGTACCCACAAGAAAAGGAAGAACAAAAAGTAGAAAATCGCAAGGTGGATCCAATGCCATCCAAGACACCAAAGGAAAGAAGAAATTTGGAAGGCACCCAAAAACTTGCAAATTTTACCTGCAAGGCAAATGTTGGCATAGGGAAGACGGCAAAAACTGCCGGTTTGCCCACCCGACACCCCGCCAAAACTACAAAGGTTTAAAGGATAAAAACTTCCCTGAGGAAAGACGACAGATGTCCCCAAGGAGAAAATTCAAGGACGTGCGCTCTTCAGAAATCTTACGCAACGCAGCAGCTGAGCAAGAGTCTTTTTTGTGCATGGCGCAAAAGATTATGCAGCAGCTGACGTGGCTACGCCAAGCACAGACGAGGAACCTTGCCCCCCACTGCGCAAGACCACCACAGCCAACAGACATGGGATGGCCTCCCCTAACGCCTGCACAGGCATCACGCCAATATTTTTACTAAATATTGGGGGCCTGTTGCATAATAATAATAAAAGCAAAATTTCTTTCCTGAGAGACCTTGCTGCATGCAATCAAGCCCTATGCATAGCACTCGTGGAAACTCACGTCAGCCCTGATATAGAGGATGCAGAAGTACACATACCAAAATATGTCATACTGCGAACAGACAGAAGGGAAAGGAGCCATGGTGGAGTTGCTGTATACATCCGTGACGACCTCACACCCCAGGTCTTACTGTCATACTCAAATTCGGTATGCGACACCCTAGTTGTATACATAAGACAACATAATATAGTCATATGCAATGCATATTGCAAATTTGAAGATTGCCTCACTAGAATTAAAGAAATCCTCATGAAACTGGAACACCATGTGACCATATTTCTTATGGGTGATTTCAACTTCCCCAACGTCAAATGGCCCGAAGGTCTCATACTCTCAGGAATGACTTATCGCAAGCAAACACAGGTGGAATGCCTGCTCAACCTCACCAATGCCCTATTCATGGAGCAAACTGTTCTCAGACCAACTAGAGCGAATAACATTCTAGATCTCTGCTTCACGAACAATACGGACATCATTCATGATGTGAAAGTGACGCCGACATTAGTTTCGGATCACAACATAATAGAGCTGTCTATGTTTGGGCCAAAAGAAACCAGAGACATACAGCCTAAAGGAAGCACCCAAAATCTCTCCAATCTGAACTTCCACAAAGCGGACTGGAAATCAATTCAGAAAGAGATCCTCAGAGAGGATTGGCCAAAATGTCTCTCCACACCAGACATTGACATGAAACTAGAATGTTTCACGTCCATTGTGCAAGCCATAAGCCAGAAATATGTCCCAGAACACAAGGCCAAAACAAATAGGAACAAGATTCCAAGGGAGAGGAAGATCCTCATGAGACGAAGGACAAAAGTTGCAAATCGACTCAACCAGCATCCCAAGAATGGCCAAAGGTCCCGCCTAAAAACGACACTGATGGAGATCGAAAAAAGGCTGCAACAATTCTATGTGAAGGAGAGAGCAGACAAAGAAGCCTGGGTTATAAAAAACATTAAGTCAAACCCAAAGGCCTTCTTTCATTACGCAAAAGAAACAGCCTCAGTACGCTGCAAGATTGGACCCCTCTTCGAAAAGGATGGCTCCCTCACAGACAGTCAGTGAGGTACTGAATGAGCAATTCAAAAGTGTCTTCACCACTCCATTGGAGCACAGACAAGTGAACAAACCAGTGGACTTCTTTGCTACCTCCTCTATAACCAGTGAGGCAGTTACGATGGAATACATCAACATTAGTGAAGAAGATGTACTACTAGCTATACATGAAATGGACACAAACTCAACTGCTGGCCCTGATGGTTTCCCAGCAATCCTCCTTAAATCGTGTAAGCATGCCCTGGCAAAACCCCTCCAGATCCTCTTCCAGAGCTTTCTCGCAAACGGAAGACTGCCAAGCAAGCTGAAGGAGGGAATAATATGCCCAATCCATAAAGGGGGAAGCAGAGCAGATGCCAAAAACTATAGGCCTATCTCTCTGACTTCACACATCAGCAAAGTCATGGAAAGGATAATCAGAGGAAAACTAATCGCATTCCTTGAAGAAAATAAATTGCTGAGTGATACCCAACATGGCTTTCGACCAGGTAGGAGCTGCCTGATCCAGCTCTTACAACATTACGACTGGGTGTTGAGGCAGTTACTCAACAACTCAAATGTGGACGTAATATACCTTGATTTTGCAAAAGCTTTTGACAAAGTGGATCATGGTGTGATATGCCACAAACTCTCAGATATGCCTTCAAGTGCTCGGATAGCCACTCTTGCAAGCTATGCAGACGATACAAAAGTCTCGCAGAAAATACAGAACTCCAGTGATGTTGCACACCTGCAGCAGGAATTGGACTCAGTTTACGGATGAGCTGAGGACAATAATATGCAGTTTAATGCTGAAAAATTCCAAGCCCTGCGCTACCAACGTCCAAAACTGAATATGAAACTTACAGAGTACACTGGTCCACAGGGAATTTCAATCCCAGAGCCTAAATCAGTGAGAGACCTGGGTATCGACATAAGTGATGATACCTCTTTCCAAGTGCACATTACCAGAATGGCAACAAAGTGCAGACGATTGGCTGGATGGATCCTGAGAACATTCAGAACCAGAGATAAGGAAACCATGATGATTCTCTGGAGGATATTCATGCTCAGCCGCCTGGATTACTGCTCACAGCTGTGGTCACCCACCATTCTGAAATTAACAGCAGACCTTGAAGCAATCCAGAGGAGATTCACAAAGAAGATTGTCTCTTTGCAACTGCTCAGCTACTGGGAAAGGCTGAAACAGCTAAGACTCTACTCCCTGGAGAGAAGGCGGGAGAGGTATGCAGTAATATACATCTGGAAGAGCCTGGAAGGAATTGTGCCAAATTTTGGCATTGAAAGCTACACCAATGCCAGAACGGGACGACACTGCATAGTGCCAAAGATCCCAGCAATGCCATCGCGCTTCAGGACCAGTTACTGCAATAGCTTGGGATTCAGGGGCCCACAGCTTTTTAATATTCTCCCAAAGAGCCTGAGGAATCTGCACAAAGTAGATGTAGGAGTTTTTAAATCAAAGCTGGACCTCTTCCTATCGAGAGTCCCAGATGAACCTACCTCGCGGCAGGAGGTGCAAATGAGGGTTGCTAAATCAAACTCCATTCTTCACCAAGTGCCACATATTGTAAGAGGCTCCCTGTAATAACAGTGTAGCAACACGGTGGTGCATCAGCATGGCCGCAGCTCTAAGCTGAAACTTTAAAAAAAAATTTTTTTTTTAAATATGAGTTGAAAACTTTCTTCTAGCATTCCACTTAATGCCTATGTTCCATGCTGGCATGGATTGGAGAGTTATTAAGGTAGAAATATGGTATCGTAGCTACTAACAGTTGAGGGTTGCGTAGTCTAGATGGCATTTTTAGATTTCATTATTCTCTTTAACCCGGGCAAAGCCGGGTATTTCTGCTAGTATATATATATATATATATATATATATATATATACATATATATTAAGATTTAGCAGAAGCAGTGACAACACTTGAAACTCTCGAACCTTGAGTCACTCTGTTGCCTCTGCTGAATATTAATAAAAATTTACAAACATATACATATACTCATTTTGAGTTCTACTTTTCTTGCTTGCACCAACATACCTATATATATATATATATATATATATATATATATATATATATGCAATGTTAAATCTCTGAACGAGGTATTATATACTTCACCTATATATATATATGATTATGCACATATATGCATACATAAAAAGTGGTTGTTGCACACACACACACACACACACACATGTACCTATGTTGTTGGTGGGAGAATTTACATCTGGTGGTGGTGGTGGTGGTGGTGGTGGTGGTGCTGTTGCTGCTGCTGCTGCTGGTAACAGCAATAGAATTATTTCTAATTCTGCCTTCCATTCCTTTAGCTAAGCTAAGGGTAGTTTCACCTCTATGTATTATAGAGGCAGTCTTGCAGTCACCTTCTACACATTTCATCTGGTATACCCCATTCCTAATTTTACAATTTCTCTTAGGATTTCTTTTATATACCACCTATATATTAATATGCTGAAGCTGAAATGCATTATGCTGTCACATGATTAGTTGAAGGGGAAAATGGAGAGAAAGAGAAAGAGAGAAGTGTTAACGATGTGAGATAAGGGAAACGTAGTAGTTATTACATGGTTAAAAAGTTACTTGAAGAAAGTGATATAGAGAAAGGGAGTTAGAAAGAGAATGTTTAGCAGAGGGGTGATGTTCTGGTGCTGGTGTTGATGATGATGCGGATGATAATGGTGGAGATGGCAGTGGCAAGTAGATAGTGAAAACTGTAGTTATTTTTATTTGAACTAAATTTTTTAAATCACCTCTCACTTAAAGCATGCATATAAGTGCAATTATTTATCATATGATCACTTGAAAATTGATATTCATTTATAAAATATGGATGACGGACAATGTGAGCTAACAAGAGAAAGGATGAGATGATATAAGCAACAGTGTAAAGAAACCAGGTCAAATCACAAGAACAAACACAAGAGCATAAGCTTGAAGGAAGGAAAATACGAATCAAAGACTATATAGTATTTACAATCGATAAGAGAATGAGTTCAAGATAGAATAGAAAATGATATTGAGAGAGAAGGTCTAAAAAGCTGTAAACAAATGGTTGAAAGTTACAACATTGGTGATATGAATATTCTCTGTAATCATTGTGAAGCTCTTAGATTTGTCAATAAACCTCTGAAGTGCTGAAAGAATGAAAAAGTCATGATCCTTCAATTACAGCCTTATCCAGAACTGAAAGGAGTTTTTAAATGCAAATTATGCAGAATATACAATTTATAAAGGAACACTGAGTTTTATGGCTCTAAATAAACTTACAACCATCTAAGAAATTTTGTATTTACAGTGGAATTTCCACATGTATTGTTAGTACAATTATTATTGGTACAGCTGGTCCTATCAAAAGATGTTGTCCAATTTATCTGTGGTCTAAAACAGGGATTTCCAACTACTGGGTTCTGAACCAGTGCCAGGTCATGGGTCATTTCCTGCCATGTGACCCAGAAAGAATATATTTTAAAATTTTATTCTTGTTTTATTGTCTATTGCAGTCTGTAGCATATTTTTGCATTATGTGTGTATTATATATGTAATATATATGTACATATAGTGAATCCAAACAAAGAAGAAAGAACAATAATGCAAGGACGTGGTACAGGTACTGTATTATAAGACGCTCGGGAAAGGATGCAAAGAGGATTTAATGTTTCGAGCCAAGCTCTTCATCAGAAATAGAGGAAAGTCGAAGGGAAGACGGAGGAAGAAAATTGCCAACGATACACACATGGTTATATTTTAAAATGACCAGAAGGGAATGGGCGAAGAAAACGTTCTTTCTAAGACAGGAGAGTGCAGGAGAAGGAGATATGTGTGGGTATGTGCGTGCACGCAGGTCTCTGTGTGTGTGTGTGTGTGTAATAATAACATGTGTATGTGTGTATGTGTGTGCATGTGTGTGCGTGTATGTGCATGTGTGTGTATGTCCATGTATGTATAATTGTGTGCAGGTATGTATCAGTATGTGTTGTGTGTGTGAGGGAGGTACGTGTCGATTCATTTGCATGTGCGTATATACATACACATATATAGTTATATGTATATATATATATATATATATATATATATATATATACACACACACATATATATACATATATATATATGTATGTATATATATATTTATATAAAGGGCATTATTACAGAAAAATGATAACGCCACACAATGGACTTCTCAAAATAACCACATTTAGTACCTAATGCGAGGAAAAACAACCAACAGAAGATGACCAACTTACTTTTAAATAAACTTATGTATATATATATATATATATATATATATATATATATACATACACACACACACACAAATATATATATATAATTTCATTATATACTATGCACTTCATTGTGTTTTATTATGCACATGATCCTCTCCACTCACTGGAGTCTTGCATGAAACCAATCTGTTGTGCAAATAAGATTGGGGACCTCTTATCTAAAGGATCAGGTTGGTTTTTCAATTACTTTAATCTTGAGCATCACTTAGTGCTTTCCTAAATTTATGGCCAAGTTCACTTTTAAGAGCAATATTAATAAACATTACTTCTCGAAACCTTTCACTTTTATAACATAACATAAATCTGTCTTCTCTACTTTTTTATTTATTCTTTCTCACACATCCCATGATTTTTATCCTCATTGAGGACAAAATCCATTTGTATTTTCTCTTATGATGTTTTCTAACCTTTCCCAGACCTTTTAGAACACTCTGACCCTGTTCTTCTGGCTGTATCCAAAGAACTGCACATAGTGGACAAAATCTTGCATATGTTTTATTAATTTACAGGCTTGGCACATGAGGTATACAAGGTGGCATCAAAATGTTCCTGGACTAGTTCTGTAGCGTGCCAACAGATGGCAGTACATGGGTGTGCGCACAGTGAAAGCTAGCAGTGCCCTTCATGTGGGAGGGTGCTGAGTGACATCACTACATTTATTTCGCAAGTTGTGAAATTTGTATTTTTTTGTGATCATGTGTATGTTGTAGTCAGCGATTTTTCATGGTCAGGAACAAAGAGCCAACGTTAAATCTTGTGTTAAACATGCAGCATGCTTCTTACAGTGATGAGACAAAAGGTCATACACAATGTTTCGAGTGGCACAGGCATTTCAAAAGCGGATGAACATCCCAGGAAGACAATGGGAGATCTGGAAGAACTGCCACAAGTGTAACCTCTAGAAATGTGGTATTGTACATCAAGAATTCGTTCCCAGGATCAGACCATCAATCAAGACTTCTACTGTGATGTTTTTGAAATGTTTGAGGAACGACATTCGGCAAATACGATGGGATCTGCAGAGCATGAAGTAATGGATTCTTTACTAAGCTCTCCTCACTCATGAGTTTCTTGCCAAAAACAAAGTGGTATCACTTCTGCACCTGCCCTCTTCACTATATTTAGCACTTACAGACTTCCATCTCTTCCCCAAGATAGAAATATAGCTCAAAAATCACCATTTTAACACTGTTGTTGAGATCCAGAGTGAATCACAGAAGGTCTTTGACTTGCTTATGAAAAACGACTTCCAGGTCAGATTCCCAAAGTGGCAGGACTGTTGAGACCAGTGTATTGCGGTACAAGGTGACTATTTCAAAAGAGATGATGTTAAAACTAAGGTAAATAAGTTATTTTTTTATTAAACATCACTAGTCCAGGAACCTTTTGATACCACCTCCGATATATTATTCGTTACTCTCAATGAGCCTGCTACCAGTATATAGATATTTTATTTTCAGATAAAGCAGAGATCATGTGCATTATGAATTTGGTGGTCATGAGTTTCACAAAATGTCAATGGAAGACCAGTCTTTTGTTATTAATTGTTTCTAGCTAGATTTCAGTATCACATTGGCACAATCTGTGAACATAAACATTGATTAAACAAGACAAAAAATTACTCAAACACTGATGTAACTCACACACACACGCACTCACAGCAGTGAAAGCAGTCTGATTGATCAACTGATCAAACGATTAGTCAAGTAATCAATTAGTTAATTGAGAAATTAGTGAATTTGGCGACTAATGATAACAAAGAAAATAGAATAGTGTGTGTGTGTGTGTGTGTGTGTGCGTGTGTGTGTGTGCGTGTGTGTGTGTGTGTGTTTATTGGAGAAAGGTGCTTCTCAAGATACAAACACCCCTAAACAAAGCCATCCATGATACAAGAAAACTTATTGAAAAGAATAAAGATGTTTTGCAAACAACTTGCACATGCAAGTGCTACCAGTTGAGAACTCCACAGACTGGAAGCCAGCAAGTGTATGGGGTCATCAGGAGAGAACTGAAGTACCTTTTTTCGCAGCCCACAAGGAAATTTATACAAACAAATAGATGAAGATACCATGCATTCCATCCTAGGACCTATGTGCACAGCATTCTACCTATTCACAATAGAAAACAGAATATTACCAAAACATAAACACATTATATACAACAGATAGGTAGATTATTTATTAGCTGTAGTGAATACACTTGAGGAAGTTGAGAGATGGAAGGAAGACCTATAAACAACTCTGTACTAAATTTTAACACCCAGAATAATCAAATGAAATACCATTTTTAGATATAAAATCTGTTACACGAACAAAATGCACAAAAACTAACAAACACATGAACATATAATAAAAACTCTTGTACAATGCAATACAAAATGCATCGCACACGATCATATACTTAAAATGACAAAAGCACTAAAATCTGTCATCAGTAGCGCACCAAAAGTGTGTGAGCCGAAGAACAAAGGGCAGATGACCAACATGCTCGATAAATTTGACGGTTAAACTAAAACTTGCAAACTTCAGGACTCTAGCAGTCATATTTGACAGACT
>NC_142929.1:62451789-62461789 GCF_046866305.1 Octopus bimaculoides | reverse complement strand
AAAGTCAACCTTGGCGGCATTTGAACTCAGAACATAAAGACAGATAAAATGCTGCTGAGCATTTTGTCCATTCAGGGTAACAATTCTGCCAGTTTGTCACTTTATAATGTGCTAATATTAGAGGTTATGCTTGTGGTTTCTTCATATCTTTTTAGTGTTTAAGATATCTACTGTCCAAATTGTTGTTTGTCCAAATTATCAAATAATTCATTTTGTTGATATCTCCAGATAAAGAACATGCAACTAAGTGGAGTACAAAGCAAAAAATAAAAGAGCCAGAAACAAACAATCCAAGCAGAGGAGCATCAGATACCTGGATAAAATGAAGTAAAGAGGAAGTAGGGAAAGTGTAGGGGAAGTAAAATATAATGTAGAAGCAGTGACAGATTCTTCTGATGTGGAATCAGAACATAATATTGCTTCCCCTCAATCTCCTGGTAAGAATGGTGATTCAAGTGAAGACAATAAAGAAGGTTTTAGCACATTTTTTGCAAAGAAAGCATTTTGAAGAAACCAATCCCAAATAACTTGAAGGTGACAATAGTACATGGTCCAGGAAGATATCAAAATAAAAGGGATCAGTTTACTGAGAAGGATGGGAAATCCTGTTCCAAACAATGGTTTAAGAAAGTTTCTGCAAATGGAGAAATTGTGGAGAGGAAATGGCTGTTAAACTCTCCATACTGGGAAACATGCTACTGTTTTGTTTCCTTTGTTTTCACAGAAGCAGTGATCTTCAACATCAATTCATGAGACAAACCCTTCACAAGAGCTTACATGAGGGAAATACTTGGACCTTATAGTTAGACTCTAATGTTCAATTACAATAGATGCTGTATTTTGGCAGCAAATTTCTACTGAAAAAGAAAAATGGAAAGCCATAACTGAACAGATTGTCAAGATTGTATAATTTCTGGCAAAACAGAATCTGGCCATTCATGGGCATTGAGGAAAAGGAATACCTAGTTTATTAGAGCCAGAGCAGACAATCAGTGAAAATTAAGAAACATTTTAACAATGTTCAAACTTTTGGCTAAGTATGATGAAATTTCAGTAGAACACTTTGAGGATTACAGGTAAGTTCACTGCCATCAATTCACCGCAGGGAAAGTTTACCTTGAAGAAAGTTCACTGTGAAGAAAGTTCACCACGAGGAAAGTTCATAGTGAGGAAAATTTACCAAGAAAATATATCCATACTATCTCACCATTAATAGATAAAAACTATTTTATTGACAAAAGAAAGAAAAACAGGTGAATTGATGATGGTGAGCTTACTGGACATGCACTTAGAGTGAAGGAAAGAGAATCCAAAAAGCGTTACCTACTTGTCTGAGAGGAATCAAAATGAAATAGAGGATCTCCTTAGTGAAACTTTCAAGAAAAACTAACTTCCAAATCAAAGATGCAAAATATTTGAGAATTATGCTGGATTCAACTCTAGATATTACCCATGAAGATCAGGTTTCTGAAATTGTACCTTACATACATTTTGATGTAAACAGAAAAGAAGAAATAAAGTAGGCATTTCTAGGATTTTTTTGTTCAATTCAACAAGAAAGATATAGTCAGCTTGGTAAATAAAATTCTGGAATAATTGGAAGACAAAATTTCCATTAAAGACTGTTGCAGCCAAGAAAATGTTATAGTAGTTATGACTGAGTGAGGGGAGGTGTCTAGCAAATAATTCTTGAAGTTAGTCAAAAAAGTTGTATTTGTGAATTACAAGAATCACAGCTTCAGTTTATCCTGCATCAATGGAAGTGTGGTGCAATGTGTTGTTATATATATATTTTAGTTTTGGAAAAATTGCTTATTTGTTTTTCTTCAATTATTTCTCATTAGAAAGTGTTAAAATTTGTTATCTCTCAGATCATGAAAAGACAATGTGATGCAAGATAGAGTCCCTATCATGATATTTTGCAAGTAATCTATGCAGTATGCAAAACATTATTACAAGCCTTGAACACTTACAGGAAGGAGAAGTTTCCAGGGATATCAAATCTGATGCAGGATTACTCCTCTAGTCAACAGATCTCATATCTTTGTTATCTTTTTGGCACCCAGTTTTATCATCAAGTTTTAAAACGTTTGCAGGATCCAAAATTAGTGTTCCCATGAAGCTTCTTGTGATCTAAAAGTTTTTAATCAAATCTTGAATTTGAAAAATTGCAAAATTATCCACAATGCAATACATTCAGTCAATGAATATCGTGAAAAATGAATAGAGTAATGGGAGACATAGCGAACCAATTAATATCTGAAATGGAAGACCACAGCATTCACCTTGGAGACCTTGGAGATTGAGTTTCATTTCTTCTGAATTTAAATTCAATTTGTAATTAAGGTTGAGCAAGGAAGACAAGGATTAATAATTTTAAAATTGTTCAGATTTCACAAAATATTATGATAATGGTGTGACAGCCATTCAGTCATATGATGGAATTATTGACTTTGTGATATTCTTTTGGGCTGGAGGGAATACAGTTTCCTCTGATCTTAAATATTCTCCGGAATCTTTACTACAGTTTGGAAGGGATGTCTTTCCTGTAACATGAATCACATACAAATTACTGCTTCTGATCACATTTTCAATTGCAGGTTGTGAAAAGTCATTTTCAAAGTTAATATTAATAAAAACATACTAACTTGGCTTTAATCAATATTGAAAAAGAATTTCTCTCAGATAATGTGAGAAAAAAGTAGTTCAAGTGTTTTCTGTCAGATCTCATTTGGGGACATGGGCACCAAACTTAACTAACATCGCTAATTTATATCTAATTTGAATAAAAAGTTTATTTATTTTGCTTTTACATATTTAAGACATCTTCCTTTCTCACATTTCTCAGTACTAGGACCTATACTTGAGTCTTGAGAGCATACAGTTAAGGAGTAAGCCTCAAGCATCACCAAACCTTTGCATGCCACTGCTTGTGTATGAAGATTAGATTATAACAGATGAAAAGAACATACATTGTTGCTGCCAAACTACTGTGAACACTATATTCATTATATAATCAAAACGCCCTCCAACAATTTTACAATATATCATCTCCAGCTACCCAAGTATATTTTTGACTAACTCATAGAGAACACTTCCTTAGTAGAAAATGTTTCATAAAATTCAACATACTCTAGTATTATTTCTCTTTCAGTGGTGAATCCACATCATATTGTTACTTATACAACTTTGTTGATGTCTGATGTTCCAACGATGACACTGGAATATCCTGAACACCTTTTCACATAATTTGCTCTGATACATAAACCAACTTCAACCAGGGTATCATAAATTTTGTTTTGGACAATAAATGTGGTCCTTTGATATTTTCTGATTTTTGCTTAGCTAAGGACTGAAGATATAGGAGTTCCAAAACGTTAACATGGTTAATATCAGAAACTTTGTGTAAGTCTCTGTGGCCTTCTGAATAACTTTGTGCAGTTTTTTTTTTTTTCTTTCTTGTGGAATTGGGGTGCAATAAGCAACGGAGCTTTGATAATAATTGTCAAATATTCTCAGCTTTCCATTATCAGTATTGTCAGGGCTATCTTAACAGCATTATGGACCCCCAGGCAAATCAGTGCACTAGGCTCTATAGTATTTATTGGCAGCAATCCATAACACATGTAGATCAGAATTGTGCCCCTAAACACACGAGGCCCTTGGGCAACTGTTCAGTGTGTTCATGCCTTAAGATGACCCTGAGTGTAGTTGATCTAACACCGATGTGCCATGTTTTGGGTTTGTACCTATAATTAATTCATTTTGCCTGGTCTACGGACAATAAGCTCTTTCCACATACTTTATGAAGTGGTTTGTCTTTTTCTAATTTTCAAAAGTAAAAGGTTCGTTATTTATGAACACTTACAAGCTTAATACAGATTTTATCACTTTTGAATATTACAGATAAGCCAAGTTATTGCTTGTGTCTAAACTGACTGATTTAGTCACAGTAATATTGTCCTGTGGAGGCAGGAAATCAAGTGGAACATCACAGGCTGCAACAATCACTTCATCATATTTGTCCTCTTCCTTTTCTTTCTGTCTTTTTTTAACTTTATACACATAAACACATGCAAAAACATAATTGCATCATTCTGCTTATTTTTACATTTCCATTTATTTCTATATTTCTTTCCTTAAAGGTAAATGGTCAAAAACTTTGTTATAAGCACAGGCCTGGCTGTGTGATAAGAAGCTTGCTTCCCAATCACATGGTTCTGGGTTCAGTCCCACTGTCTGGCATTTTTAACCCTAACCCTACTACAGCCCTGGGCCGACCAAAGCCTCATGAGTGGATTTGGTAGACAGAAATTGAAAGAAGCCCATTGTATATACATATGTAATATATTATATATCTATGTGTGTATCTTTATGTCTCTGTTTGTCCCCCACCACCACTTAGCAACTGGTGTTGGTGCGTTCATATCCCCATAACTTAGCAGTTTGGCAAAAGAGACCAATAGAAATAAGTACTAGGCTTTAAAAAACGTCCTGGGGTCGATTTGTTTGACTAAAATTCTTCAAGGCAGTACCCCAGCATGGCCATAGTCAAATGACTGAAACAAGTAAAAGATAAAGGATAAAAGATATCTATATTATGATTAAATTTCATTGTATCATTGAAGGAGTGAGAGTGATTATGCCAATAATAAAAACACACACTGATTCTATTTCACTTCTTTGTTATTCATTAATTGGTTATATATTTGACCAATTAACTAATTGATTGCTTGATTAATCATTCAGTCAATCATTCAATCAGTTATGTTTGTCAAAGTCTTTCCATCACCATTTGTACCCTCTTTCATGATGTGCCCTCTCTCTACTTCAGGTCAGCTTCAGGTCTGTCCTCTCTAATTAATTAGATTTTTGATATTTTAATTGTTTACTTATTGGTACCAGAGTCACTACCACTAGTACTAACACTATTATAATTACTAATGACTGCTTCTTATTTAGTCAATACGATAAAATGGCTGTGAAGTACCTTGGTACTTGACTAATACTTTACTTTAGCCTGGCTCTCTGTCAATTATGATGAAGAGTGTTCCAGTAGATCTGATCAACTGAACAGCCAGCTCATGAAATTAACATGCAAGCGGCTGAGCACTTCACAGACACATGTACCCTTAATGTACTCCTCAAAGAGATTCAACATAACACAGAGTGTGACAAGGTTGGCTCTTTGAATTACATGTCTAACCAATATTTGCCAGTTGAGTGAACTGGAGCAATGAGAAATAAAGTGTCTTGCTCAAGGACACAGCGCATCACCAGGAATCAAACTCACAGCCTTATAATCATTAGCCAAATACTTTGACCACTAAGCCATGAGGCTTTATCTTTTACTTTGTTTCAGTCATTAGCCGGAGGCCATGCTGGGGCACTATCTTGAAGAATTTTAGTCAAACTAAGCAACCCCAGTATTTATTCTATCTTTCTCTTTTGACAAACTAGGGATGTAAACAAACCAACACCAGTTGTCAAGCTGTGGTGAAGGACAAACACAGACATAAAGACACACATACACACACACATATATATACAACAGGCTTATTTTAGTTTTTGTCAGCCAAATCCACTCACAAGGCTTTGGTCAGCCCGAGGCTATAGTAGAAGACACTTGCCCAAGGCTCCTCTACTTTATTTTATTAATCCCAAGAAAGAAAGAAAGGCAAAGTTGACTTCAGTCAGATGTAAATAGCCAGATTATGTTCCGCAATTAAATCAACAATGAGTGAGATTCTCCGTGGGCACTCAAATTGCTAGTAATGGACAAATCTTGATAAATTGCATTTCTTTACCATCTTGAGAATTAAAAGGACAGAATCGAATAATATAGTCCTATATGCACTATGCTTCAATAAAAGATGAAGTGGGTACGGCTGGAATATCTTCAATCAAAGATCTACTGCTCAACAACAACAAAGCAATTTCTCATCATCCATACTACCAATATTAGCAGTTACATGGTGTCAATATACCTTCTCAGTGATTAGATATCTCACATAAAGGAACTAAGATTTATGCTGCTTCGGTTCATATGTGTCTTTATATACAATACCATGCAAAAGTCTTTGGCCACTTTAAACTATTATAAATTTCTGCTAATTGCCAACTTATAAGTGGGTGTTTCGCATTGCGTTTTTTACAGATGAAAAATTGGCCCTGTCGGAGTCATTTCCATACCTAATCATTATATTTTGTAGTTGGGGGTCTGAATGAGAGGGGAAGATGCAAGATGATCACCAAAAATGGCCATGCAAAAGTTTTTCAGCAACCTCACCAAACAAGATATGTGTGTGTGTGTGTGTTTTATCAGCTGAGTAAAAAGTAAGCAACATTTTGAAACATGAAATTCATCACAATATATTTCAACAATGTGGAAATTTTATTCAACAAAGTAAGTACCATTACAATCAACACATTTTTGCCAATGAGTTACAAGTTTGTTTATTCCATTAACATAAAAATTTGGACTTCTCGAGATGATGAATTCTTTGAATGCACTTTCAGCATCGGTTTGATTTTTGAATTCCTTCTTTCACTGAGGAAGTAGGAGGTGGATACACCTTTTTTTTTTTTTTTTTGCAGAGAGGCTGGTGTTGGCTTTTCAGTTTGATTTGATATCCTTAAGAAGTAGGAGGAGCTTCCTGTTCCTATAAATGAACAGCTAATGACTCTATGGTTGCACCTGAAAGGTGGGTGGTTTGCTACTCTAATAAGTGCCTATGCACCTACTTTGACTAGTTGCATACCCAGCTGAGAACCATACTTAGGAAAATCCTCAATTCTGATAAAGTCATTCTACTGGGGGATTTCAATGCCGGGGTTGGATCAGGTTGGAAAACATGGAAGTGTCTAGGACATTTTGGTGTAGAGAAAATGAATAACAATGGTTTCATACTGCTGCAGCTTTGTGATGAACATAAACTTTACATCGCAAGCACTCATTTTATGCACAAAGGTGATCACACAACAACTTGGATGCATCCAAGGTCTAAAGTTTGACACTTGCTGGATTGTCATTATCTGCAAGCATGACATCTATGACATTTGTATTGTCAAGTCCTTTCATGGATCGGAAAGCTGAACAGGTCACAGTTTGGTGCAAGCAAATTTGTAGATGATGATTAAAGTGAGAGACGTCTGAATGTCCACAAGATATATGATACTGTGTTGAGGAAAGAGCTTCAGACTTGCTTGTCCAGCATTGAAAATACTACAGTATGGGAAGATTTTCAAGACCAAGTTCTTCAATGCACTGAAACAATGGGATATGCTACTGCCAGACAGAAAGATTGGTTTGATGAAAATGATGCTGAAGTTCAGCAACTATTAGTTGTAAAGTGCTATGCCCACAATGTATTGCTGCATAGAGGACTTTCAGCTCTGCAGTGAAATCTAGCACTTGCCCACTATGGTAGTGTAAAGTCTCAGGAAGATGCAGATCACTTGGTGGGAGGATCTTACTCGTGATGTTCAGGCTACTGCTGATGCAAATGACAGCAAGAAGCTTTATCATCTTATGAAGGAATTTTATGAGCCTAAGAGCTCTGCATCAGCTCCTTTGCTTTCCAAGAAGTCTTACTAAATCAACAGAAATCACAGGTCACTGGATTGAACTCCTGAGCCACGAGTCAGTTGTGGATGAAACAGTGATTGATATTATGTAACAAAGACGTATCATTGGCTCCTTAAATTCCACACCCTCAGTAGATAAGGTAATGATAGCAATAAGTAAATTGAATCTTGATGGAGCACCTGGAAGGGAGAGAATTTGTGCTGAGGTCTTGCGATTTGGTGGTGATTCTATCATACAGTCCCCTTCATGAACTTAGAGTAATTTGGAAGGATGGTGCAATGCCTAAGAACTGGAAATATGCAATTATTCTTCCTCTCTATAAAGGAAAAGGAGCCAGAATAATGTATGGTAACTACAGAGATATTGCTCTGCTATCAGCTGCTGACAAGATTCTGGCAAATATTCTTCTTACCCATCTGAATGGGTGTCTTGTAAAGGATTCCTATCTGAATCTCAATGTGGCTTCCGATCTAGTAGAGGGACAATGGATATGATTTTCAGTGCAAGACAGATGCAGGAAAAGTGCTATGAGCAGAATATGGATCTTGTCCAAGTATTCATTGATTTAACCAATGCCTTTGATACTGTGAATAGGGCTTTGCTATGGAAAATACTTGGCAAACTTGGATGTCTGGATCACTTTGTATCTATAATTAAATCATTTCATGATGTGATTGTGGCTTGAGTCAATGGTGGTAGTGGCATGGCAGGACCCATTCTTGTAGAGAATGGTGTCAAGGAGGGTGACATCCTTGCCCCAACTCTTTTTTCTTTGTACTTTGCTGCTGCTTTTACTCATGCTTTTGCTAAGGTTAGCTCTCTGGGAATATATATGTCAAGTATTGATCTTCTGGCCACCTCTTTAATCTGTGCCGATTTGCTGCCAATTCAAAAGTCTTCCAGTCTCTTATTCATGACCTCCTTTATGCAGATGACTGTGACTTAGTCACTCATACAGTGGATGACTTGAAAATACTTATGAATCATATTTCTGCTTCTTGCAAGGCATTTGGACTCAGCATTAGCTTGGACAAGACTGTTGCAATATTCCAGCCTGCACCAGGAAATCTATATGTGGAACCAGCTATCTTGGTTGAAGGAACAATACTGAAAGTGGTAGACAAGTTTGTCTACTTGAGCAGCACACTCAGCCGTTCTTGCTCCCTGAATGATGAAATGTCTTTCAGGTGGCAGAGAGCAACTGATTCCTTCTGGTCGCTTGAGTCTTGTGTCTGGTCCCAGCATAGCATCACCAGGCAAACAAAAATTGCTGTGTACTGTGCATGTGTACTGATATCACTACTTTACTCATGAGAGACATGGACCCTTTACAAATGTCATGTAATGGTCCTTGAATGCTTTCATCAGAGATGTCTGAGACACATTCTGAATGTTGGCTGGACCTTAAAAACTCCAGATACACAGGTCCTGAGAAAAGCTGATATCTTGAGTATTGAGGCAATGGCACACAAGCACAGGTTATTCAAAGGAAGGATAGCAGGATCCCTAAACAGATACTATATGGAGAACTTGTTAGTGGAAAAGACCCCAGCAGAAACCAAGTCTGCAATTTAAGGACTGTGTCAAGTCCTCATTAAAGGCCTGTGATATGCAGGAGACTGACTGGGAGAGCAGTGCTTGTCATTGCTACAGATGGAGGAAGCAGGTTAAAGAGGGGGTTAATACCTTTGAGAGAGCATGTATTCTGCATGAAGAATTTAAGCGTGCTGCTCGAAAGCACACTTCTAGCATAGTGAATGGGAAAGCTTGGTTTGCAATGTTTGCAGTCATGTATACCTGTCAAGAGCAGAGTTCATTAGCCACCAACAGAGACACAGATGCAAAATATAACTTAGTCCTAGAGTGCACAATGTTCCTAAAGGTCAGCAATGGTCTTCTTCAGTTACAAGTGGATGGCCACCATGTAGGTATGCATGTATGTATGTATATACACATACAATATATACGTATACATACAGGCATATATATGTGTGTGTGTGTGTGTATGTAGGCTTGGTGATGCAAACATGAAAAACAGAACTCAAAACATGAGTATATTCTTTTATTTGTTTCAGTCATTTGATTGCAGCCATGCTGGAGCACCACCTTTAGTCGAACAAATTGACCTCAGGACTTATTTTTTGTAAGCCTAGTACTTATTCTATTGGTCTCTTTTTTGCCGAAACGCTAAGTTACGGAGATATAAACACACCAACATCAGTTGTCAAGTGATAGTGGGGAGGACAAATACAGACATACAAGCACACACACACACACACACACACACACACACACACACACATATATATATATGATATAGATATAGATATTGATATATAGATATAGATATACAACAGGCTACTTTCAGTTTCTATCTACCAAATCCACTTACAAGGCTTTGATCGGCCCAAG